>NC_058403.1:138486612-138786612 GCF_002201575.2 Neomonachus schauinslandi
TTCTTTCTTTCTTTCTTTCTTTCTTTCTTTCTTTCTTTCTTTCTTTCCCTTTCTTTCTTTTCCTTCCTTCCTTCCTTCCTTTTTGATGTAGTGTTCCATGATTTATTGTTTGAGTATAACACCCAATGCTCCATTCAATACGTGCCCTATTTAATACCCATCACCAGACTAACCCATCCCCCCACCCACCTCCCCTCTAGAACCTTCAGTTTGTTTCTCTGAGGGAAACTTCTTAAGGGAAGATTGTAGGGTTCCACCTCTAGGTATTTTGATTAGGTTGGTCTAGAGAGGGGGCTAGGGAGCTCCGTGATTTGGATGACATTTATCCATGAATTACTTTGATAAACACTGCCCTATATGATGTTGTCACTCAGTAAATAGTAGATCCTTTGGGAACAACTTTGAGATCATCCTCATGGTCAGTTTTGGTATCTTCACCTAAAAACTAAAATAATAAAATCTACCTCAATCCCTGTTGGGAAGATGAAAGAAGATGCCGTATGGCAAAGAGTGTGTCTGACATGTCGAAACTGCTTTGTATATCATATTTTTCTTTCCTAGCAAAGCAGAAAGAACCAGAATATTTAACATTAATTGCTCTAAAGAGTGGCCAATTTATGAGGTGAATCACTTGCCTGATCTAAATCAGGGCTACTGGATAGAGAAGAGAGACAGGAATGGAGTTGGCCTAAGCAAGGAATGGTGGGAATGGAAGTATGGTTAATCATTGCAGCAGAATTAGTTGGGAAGTAAAGTAATCTTTATTGCTAAAGTAGCCCAGAGAAATCTCACGAACGCCACCTTCACTGCCTGCCACTGTGTGACTGTGGTTGCATTTCTCTCAGAGCATCACTTCCTTCAGCTATAGAGCTGAGATAATAAAGGCTTCTTCACAGTGCTGTTGTGAGGATGAAATGAATTAAGAATACACCAAGAAAGGGGCCCTGGGTGGCTCAGTCAGTTAAGTGTCTGGCTCTTGGTTTCTGCTCAGGTCATGAACTCAGGGTCCTGAGATTGAGCCCGGTCTTGGGCTCCATGCTCAGTGGGGAGTCTGCCTGAGAATTCTCTCTCTCCCTCTGCCCCTCCCCCACCCTGTGCTCACTCTCTTCCTTTCTCTCTCTCAAATAAATGAATAAATCTTTAAATAAAAGAGTACACCGAGAAGTCAGCATGAAAGAAGAGTTATCTGGCACATAGTATAGGTCAAAATAGAAGCTCTGGAGATTATAGTCATATTATGATTAGGAGAGTTATTATTATTTCCACACTGTTGAACCTGAAGAAGAATACATTCCATAATTTTTTTATAGGAAACCCTGAGGCCAGCGGTGTATCAGAACTTTTGGATTTTAGAAAAGTAATATGGTGCATAGATTGCCTATCACACAACATATTAGGCACTGGAAAGAACCCTGTAATCACACACACTCATCTTTCCGCAAGGAGAAATGGATGAATATTCACACTCAGTGGTAAAAGTAGCCTCATGTCAGGTCAGGTTTTGCCATCAAATACTTTACAAAAGGCTTTTAGTTTTTTTTATAGCTTTTTGGATCTCAGAATGGCAGATATGGCATTGTGGACCTTTCTAACATTTCTGTTAACATTACTCTCCCAGGATGCTACTTCCCAAATCCATAAAGTGGGCACAGCATTAGTAGCAAGTGTAATGTGATGTCTAAATTCAATACATTTATAAAACTGGTATTGGACAGATTACCGACCGATGGCACTAATTGGGGGATTAGATTGCTCTATTCCTTCTTTCTCCTTTTTGCAAATTTTAAAAAGTGAAATAAAATCAGAGAAAGTTTAGAAATCAGAGGGAAAAATTTATCCCCATTATGCAAACATTTTAAAACACAACTACTGTTGTTTGATGTACATTCACTTAGTTTTTGTGTAAATTTTTATCTAGATATAAATAGATTGGGCATATAATATATATTGCTTTAAAAGAATTTGTATCTTCCTACAATATTTTCACAGTGGTCACTTTAAAGTTTGTATACTATTACATATTACCATATTCATGTAATAATTCCCTTATTGGTGGAAGTTTTCACTGTTACCAAAATGCTCTGGCGAACCATATTTGCTCTTAGCCGAATTTGTTATTTCCTAGAATTAGCCTTAGTATGGTGATGTCAAATTTTGATACAGAAGATGTAAAGATCTGGCACCAAAACTAGGGAGAGTCAAGAGCCAAGTGTAAGCTGAAGGCCTTTAACTTGAAAACCAAAGGCATGGGGGAGTCTGGAGGATTATGCCAATGTTAGGTGGGAGAAGAAGCTTATTCAAAGCTAGAGGTGGGAGGAGAAGCAAAATTAGAGAGGTAAGGGGTGAGCAAGGGCCACCCAACAGTACTGGACAGCATTGCCAGCCACGTGGCCTCTGTGAGTCTGCAGATGGGCTGTGTGCCTTGGTTTACAGGCACAGAAGCAGAATTGATGGGCCTGGAATGTTCCTTTCTTCCAGTATACCTTTTATTTCTGTTAAGTGATCACTCAAAGTGGGCCTTCTTTTTACTGACTTTAGTCCAAGTGACCATCTGCTCTCACCTGGACTCCTGCAAAACCATCTCAACCTTTCTCTACCCTTCAGCTTAGAGCTTCTCTAATCCATTCCCACACAGCAGCCAAGGGGCTTCTGAAGTGCAAGTTTACTCATTCATCCCCTGCTTCAAACCCTTCAAGGTCTCCCTGGTGTTCCTGGGATAAAGACAAAAGTACCTAATGTGGGTTCAGACTCTTTTGATTATAAGTAATAAGTGACCTAATTCAAGCTGACTTAAATAAAAAAGAATATGTTACTGGATAATTCTATCCAACAATCCAGGCTCAGCACTTTAAACATTTAATAAAGATCTGCTTTCTCTCTCCACCCAGCTTTGCCTCCTCCATGTTGATTCTTCTCAGGTGAGATCTCTCCCTTGGCCACAACACAACTGCCAGCAACTCTAGTTTATGTGCTATCGGGATAAACCCTTACTCCAGCAGTCTTTTTTATTTTATTTATTTGAGAGACACAGAGCAAAAGAGAGCATGAGTGGGGAGGAAAGGGAGAAGAAGACTCCCCACTGAGCAAGAAGCCCAATGTGGGGCTTGATTCAGGACTCTGGGATCATGACCTGAGCCAAGGCAGACCCTTAACGGACTGAGCCACCCAGGTGCCCCATTACCTCGGCACTCTTAACCAGATTCCTGGAATTCACTCTGATTAGACTGGCTTGGGTCATGTGTTCTCTCCCGAACCAATTACTGAGGCCAGAGGAATAGGATGTATTGATTGGGCAAAGGATGGATGACAGGCTTTACTTAGATTCCATTTCCCCTAAACCATATGGACTGAGAGTGGGGGAAGCGCAACTACCTGCAGGAAACCTGGAGCTCTTGCTTTCAGAAGGGTGAAAATGTGCCGGGTGGGTGAGATACGGATGTTCACTATGACATGTATATATAAGACTCTACGTTGTCTGTTTCCTACCTATTTCTCCTGCTTTGTCTGGCACAACATTCCCCCTTGTTTCCTGTAATCCAGCCACACCAAATCCTTGTATCAGGTAGCATAACAGACCACCCCCAAACTTAGTGGTTTAAGACAGTAACTATTTAGCATTTCTCACCAGTCCGTGGCTCAGCTTGGCGGTTCTGCTGATCTGAGTTGGGCTTGGTTACTGCTGTCCTTGCTTGCTCTGCGTCTGTGGTCAGGTCATCAGAGGGCTAGCTAGATGGTTGAATAGGCCTGGCTGGGATGACACAGCTGTGCTCCATGTGGTGTCTCGTCCTCTAGCACGTTAGCTCACATTTGTTTGCATGGTAGACTGACAGTCTGGGAGAGCAAGCAGCAGTGTCCAAGGTATCTTGCAGCCCAAGCTTGGAACTGGCATCCCTTATAAGCAAGTCACATAGCCCTGCTCAGGATTAGTGGTGGTGGTAGTGGGGGGGAGGGGTGGGTACTATCAAAGGGTGTGGCCAGAGGAAGCTGTGAAAATTGGGGCTATTACTTCAATCAACCTTCCAGTCCATTTTTAGTTCTTCTGATAGATAATGCTTTGCTTCTTCCCATACTACTGTTTTTTGTACTTGCTTTTTGTTTCGTGTAGAATACCCTTTGCTCCACACTTTAGATTTTCTGGTTAATTCCTCCTGTCCTCTCTGACTAGGTCAAACCACTGTTACCTGCATTCACATCACAATATAGCTTTCTCTCAAAGCAAATAGCAAGGGTGGATTTTATATTTATCTGTGTGATTGTTTGGGCAATGACTATATGCCCACAGAAGACTGGAAAATCCTTGAGGATAGGACTGGATTTTCTTTTTCTTCTTCTTGTTTTCCTTTGGCATATTTTTTCTTATCATTTTAGACTTGGCACCTATGCTTGACAAATATTAGGATATCAAAACTATTTGTCAACTAAGTGCGTAATTGAATGAATATTATGAGAAAGATTGTACCCTATAGAGTATCTGAAAAGATGGTTGCCTGTCCTGCCTCACTAGTCTGTGCCACTCTGGGCCATGCATGTGTTCTTTTCCATATTGTGAGAGTGGAGGAGATTGGGCATGTAACTTCCTGAGTGGGAGAAGAGCTGAAACCTATTTGTATTGAGTCAAATAGGAGATGAAATGACAGGTCTGGTTTAATATCATTAAACCATACATTCCTTGTAGTTGCTGCAGTTGGGGTGGAAGTAATTTTGTTCACAAATTTCAGAAGCGATATCACCTTTCCCCTATGGGCATTATTGGCTGAGAATTAATGGATGCTCAGGCATATGTTAACTCATTCATGTATTTATTTAGCACATATTTATTGAGGACGAACTATATTCCAGAACTTTGGAATACAATCACTAATCTACATGCAATGGAGTAAAATCTAGAAAAAAAAGCGTTTGCTGAGGAAAACTCAGCATATGAATACACTTGGAATACTGTTAATGTCAATTTTTTTTTTTAAAGAACAAAGAGAATCTGTTCCTGTGATTTCTAGAATATGCTTTCTTTAGATATAACCTATTGAAGAGGAGTTTGAATAACAGTGTCAAAATGAAAAATTAAACTTTCTGGGTGGCTGGATGGCTCAGTCGTTGGGTGTCTGCCTTCTGGTCAGGTCATGATCCCAGAGTCCCGGGATCCAGCCCTGCGACAGGCTACCCGCTCAGTGGGGGTCTGCTTCTCCCTCTCCCTCTGCTCCCCCTGCTCATGCTCTCTTTCTCATTTACTCTCTCTCAAATAAATAAATAAAATCTTAAAAAAAGAAAAATTAAACCTTCTGCTGAAATATGAAGAAGAATATTGGAACTGGGGGAGAGAGAGAAATATGATTCAATGTAAATGATCCGTCTGCTACAGTAAAAAAATTTATGTTTCTCCATTCTACAAGTACTTCTGTATTTCTTTTTTTTTTTTAAGATTTTATTTATTTATTTGAGAGAGAGAGAATGAGAGAGAGCACATGAGAGGGGGGAGGGTCAGAGGGAGAAGCAGACTCCCTGCCGAGCAGGGAGCCCGATGCGGGACTCGATCCAGGGACTCCAGGATCATGACCTGACAGTCGCTTAACCGACTGAGCCACCCAGGCGCCCAAAGATTTTATTTATTTATTTGACAGAGAGAGAGAGACAGCAAGAGAGGGAACACAAGCAGGGGGAGTGGGAGAGGGAGAGGCAGGCTTCCCGCCGAGCAGGGAGCCCGATGCGGGCCTCGATCCCAGGACTCGGGGATCATGACCTGAGCCGAAGGCAGACGCTTAACCAACTGAGCCACCCAGGTGCCCGTACTTCTGTATTTCTAAAGTGATGACCCTTTCATTTTGAATAGGCTCAAGCCTTATGTGAAAGCCAGCTACAGAATTATAAGGACTTTCAGAATTTATTTTTATTTTTATTTTTTTTAAGATTTTATTTATTTATCTGACAGAGAGAGAGAGACACAGCGAGAGAGGGAACACAAGCAGGGTGAGTGGGAGAGGGAGAAGCAGGCTTCCCGCAGAGCAGGGAGCCTGATGTGGGGCTCGATCCAAGGACCCTGGGATCATGACCTGAGCCGAAGGCAGACGCTTAACGACTGAGCCACCCAGGCGCCCCGACTTTCAGAATTTATTGAGGGACTGCAGGAAGATCACATATTGGGTGAAGAGAAGGGGCAGTACACTTCAGGTATGCAGTGGCTCTGTGGTCCTGGTGCTAGCTGGGAGAAGGAAACCACCCACCATCGTTTGCAAAGCAAATTGCAGTGAGGGCTCCAATTCTTCACCCTCCCCTCTATCCAGGCCCTTCGTCATGTTATTTTGCAGTTCCCTCCCAATATGGGCAGGATGACCTGCCCTGCCCCTTGACGCTGAGGTCAGCCATGGAACTTGCTTTGGCCAAAAGGATATTAGCAGCCAATGGAAGCAGAAGAGGCTTGACTTGGGCTGGCACACTGGGGCATACCTTCTCTCTTGAACCTCTACCATCACCATGAAAACAAGTCCAGGCTAGCTTCTTGGTCTCAGGGGAAGGATGAAGGACATGTGCAGCAGTGGTGGGCCGAATCAGTTGAGCCTAGCCTAGATCAGTCCACAGTCAGCCAGACCCAGAAGTGTGAATGATCCCATTCATAGGCAGCAGATCTGCACAGATGACTCCCAGTTAGCCCCAGATGCCTCATGCTTCTGGAGCATGAGGTTATGGTTGCTATGCAACAACAACTAACTCATACAGGATATACTGACTTTCTAGACCTCCACTTGGCTGCCTGACTGAATCTGGAAATGCAGTATGGGGTTTGGCGGAGTACGCAGGAATTTAAACCTCATTAAGTACTAAGATCAGTTTTCTCACTGAATTCAAGGGTTAATGATATAATTTGAAGAGGAGTGTTCTGGATTCCAGAAAAACTGGATTCAGGTTCTAATTTTGCAATATACTACTCTACTGTATGTTGCACTTTGGATAGATCCCTTAACTTCTCTAAAGTCAGCCTCCCCCTTTCTAAAATGGAGGTAAATAACACTCCAGGCATTTTATGATAATTAACTAGCATTACACAGGAAAGATGTATGTCTAGAGCAAAATATATGTTTTAGGGGTCAAATCGTATTCCCCAGAAAGATATATTGGGGTCCTAACCCCAGTTACTTTTGAATGTGACCTTTTTTGGAAATAGGGTTATTGTAGGTATAATCAAGTTAAGACTAGGTAGGCCCTAATCCAATGCCTGGTGTCTTTATGAGTAGAGAGGGATTTGAAGACATACACAAGGAAATTGGAGTGAGGCCTGTAGGCCAATGGATGCTAAGGATTGCCACTGAGGATTGTTGGCAACCACCAGAAGCTAGGAAGAGGCAAGGAAAGATTCTTCCTTAGAGTCTTCAGAGGGGGCATGGGCCTGCTTGATTTTAGACTCCCAACTCTCAGAACTCTGAATGAATAAATTTCTGTTGTGTTAAGCCACCCAATTTGTCGGGCTTTGTCATGACAGCCCTAGGGCATTAATATAATATGCACGGTAGGTATTGTGCTAAATTGTGCATTTTACAAAGAAGGAGTGACCTTGTTTATGAGTATATGTGAGCCACCTTTGGGGACTTCAGAAATACAGAGGAGTAGGATCTTTTTTTGGATTCTGAGTTCCCACAGGTGAACTAACTGAGCTTATGGAATCTGAGTATTAATATTAATGTGAACTCAATTGTGCACTCATAAGGATAAAGCTCAAGGGATTTCTCATTACTTAGTGGAGCAATAGTATGTAAAAATATTTAATAATCACTAATATTTATCAAGTTCCAAGTACTGTTCTTAGTGTTTTTTATATCTTAACTCATTTAAACCTTCTGATAACATGGTGAGGTCCTGGATCACTCAGGATTGAATTGGGTCTGACCAGGAAAACCCTATCTTGAATATTTAAAATGGAGGGGGTCTAATACGCAGGTGATGGAGTTGACAGGAGGCCAACAAGGGATGTTGAAACACCTTAGATTCACAGCATCAGGAAGCTGCTATCACATCTGGGCTGGAAGGATGACAAGAGGAGGCAGTGCTGCAGGAGGCCAGGGGCTGGGGTCACTGGGTCATGGTCAAGGTTGTAATCCTAGCAGGCTTATCTTGAGAGCTGGAGCTGCGGAGGAAGTGAAGCCATTGCAGAAACCCTGTCTGAGGAGGAAAGGGGGAAAGAGAGGTATTCTGGCTTTTTCTTTCCTCTCACCCTCCACTTAGTGCCACCTGCTGGCTGAACCCACTAGAAGTCAGTTGATGTGGGAGCCTGAAGGGACTACAGAGCAGAACAGGGTATAAACATTTCCAGGATGATTTAGGTATTTTTGAGATAAAAAACAGGAGTAGAGAGGTAAAATAACATGCCTGAGGTCATGCAGCTGGAGCTGAGATTTGAACCGAGGCCATCTGGCTCAAGTCTGTGCTCTTGATCACTGCCCACAGTGGGGCTGTACTGGATTCGGGAGGAGAGTGGAGGCAGGGACCCTGCTGTGGATACTGTTATGCTCATCCATGGCTCAGGAAGTAAGGACCTGGGTTGGCTTGCTATCTGGGATGGTGAATAAAATAGATTTCTTTGAGAGAGATTACAAAGGAAAGAATTAATTGCTTAGGGAAATGTGAAAGAACATAGCATTTGGTCATATACAAATATTTGAAAAGAGAGAGACTATTTTTATTATTTATTTATTTATTTTTGAGAGAGGCAATTTATTTTAACTGTAACAGTGTTCAATTTCAAATCAGAAAATGAGTGAGGCAGCAAGATGAGATTTAAAAAAAGAACAAACAAACAAAAACAAATTCCCATGTTCATTATAACAAATTTCACCTCCTGAAAAATAATTTGAGTATCTCTGAAAGTCTGCATTTTCCTTTTGTGAAAGTTGTTTCTCTTTTATAGTTTCCTTTTATCATCTGCCTCAAGACACAAGCTGGTTATGTTATTCTCAATAAATAACAGTGTTCTAAGATATTTTTTTTCTTTGCAACTTGGAACCATGAGCCTGAGATGACAGTAGTAAAATTAGAAGTGTTGTTTTATGCACAATTTACTTTCTAGTCTAGGGGGTACAGAATAAAATAAAGAATAGTTAATTAATTGGGCTAGGAAACACTGTTGCATTTTTCTTTCTTTTTTTAATGATTTGTTATCTAAGTTTAATTAAGAAAATCAACAAATCTGCTAGAACTGATAATTACTTGAATAATGGGTGATACAAATCCATTCTAAAAATATAAGCTGCAAAAAAGGAAAAACCAGCTAAAAGAAGCATAAATGTTCTTTCTAATGGACATGGCATATGGGAGAGAGATTGCATAGACAGATTAAGTATTTCAATTTATTTCAGTTTAACCAAAACAAATGCCAATCTGCATGATTTAGATAACCCTGAACTCCCTTTTACTTCAGTAACTGCATTTTGCCGTTGACCTGAATTATCCAGATGATTGCACTGTCTCCTGGACTTTGCCTGTGCAGATAAACATAGGGTGTGATGGTTTCCATTTCAGGCAGGTGAGTGAAAGCAAAACCAGCCAGTAAGTGCCGCTTGAGTAGATCTGAGTTTTCCTTCAGCATTGGAGATTGTTTAATGACTACCTTCTCTGTGTCAGTAATGGAATATGCAAAGGATATGGGTCTTTGGTTTCAGGCAATGGAAAATATGTTGGGTACTGATGTCTGAGTGGTTTAAATGACACAGCATTGTGAACCTCCCCTTCAGTTTAATTTATTCAAGCATAATTTGGACTAATATTGGGCAGGACCACCGTAAACAAAGGCCTGCAATTCAGGACCCAGTTGGACTGACTAGCTGAGGTTCCTTTCAACTCTGTGATTATTCGAATATTTAAAATCTCGAAACTTTGTCTTTACAAGCATGATTGAATCTTATGGGATTAAAAACAGCCTTATTTTCTATGGGAGTGGTTGATAAAGGGATCCTGAAGGAAACAAACATATGCTCATTTGGTTCCACTCTATTTCAGTTCCCATTATGTATATTTGGATGAAGATTCTGGTTAAGGGAATGTTTCACAGACACAAACTGTGCAATTCACCTGAGGGCAGAGTTTAGACTACAATGCAAATGGGCTTCACTGGGACCAGTGGTTCTGAACCTGGAACCCCTATAGAGACTCATGAACATAATTATGGGGGCTACCAAATTATATTCCACATTTTGAAAACGTTGAAGTACATTTTAAAAAGAAAAAGAAATTTGAAAATCAAAATATCCAATTGAAAGGTATATGTGTCTGTGATTAATAGATATTGGGAAAACCAAACTGAAATCCTGTCTTGGTGGAGAAACATTTTTTAAATATAGGGTTTATGAGACAGAGGTGAGGAATTGTGTCTTTAGTGTTTAGAGGGGTCAGAATCACTGATCTTGTCCAACCCCTTGTTTTTCTCAGAAGAGATCATTGGGGTCAGAGCTGTTGAAGTGGCTTCCTTAAGGTCACAGAGATCTGTAGTGGCCTTGCTTATACTAGACATGAAATCTAGAGATTTCTAGGGAAAAAAGGCCAGAACTCGCATGTTAAGAACTTTCTGAGAGAGAAATACCAAATCTAGGAAGTTCTTGTATCCTCAGTGACATACGAATTTATCCAGGACAATTTACATGCATGAAAATATTTTGTCATAAACATTTTCAATGTTATCTCTTCCACTACTGTCAAAACTTATCTTCGAGAGTTACAAAAAACAGGTGCATTTTGCCCTTAGTGAACCGGTGTGTGTGTGTGTGTGTGTGTGTGTGTGTATATATATATATATATCCCTTTGTATATGGTTACCTTTTATAGATAAAGTTTGAGTGTATGCAGGTGTCAGAAGCTACAAAGAGGGTATAAAGCCAATTAACCTGTTATCATGAATCTGTAAAGACTAAAAAGAGTATACAGACAATAAACTTTAAAGCTCCAAATTGAAGAAGTGGATAATTGAGGTAAAATATCGACAAAGTGATTTAGGGAAACCATACAAATAAAGATAAGCAGAACATTTAGACATACTTAAATATTTTTAAGTTACTATATTTCATCTAATCTAATCTAAGACATCATATTAGTCAGGGTCTATATAGGGAAAGATGAACCATATCAAGTATTTCTGATAGAGGCAATTGAATACAGGAACTGGTTATGCAGGTGTTGGAAGGTTACAAGTACAAAAAGGGGATGCTAAGGTTCCCATGATATGGAAACTGTAGTAAGCAGGTACCATGGTGGGGAATAAAAAGAGATGGGTTCGGGCACCTGTGTGACTCAGTTGGTTAAGTGTCTGCCTTTGGCTTAGGACATGATCCCAGGGTCTTGGGATCGAGCCCCGCATCGGGCTCCCTGCTCAGCAGGAAGCCTGCTTCTCCCTCTCCCACTCGCCCTGCTTGTGTTCCCTCTCTCGCTGTCTCTCTCTCTCTCTCTGTCAAGTAAATAAATAAAATCTTAAAAAAAAAACAAAAACAAAAACACAAAAAACCTTATGTGTTGAAGCCCTCATGCTCAGTATCTCAGAATGTGACTACATTTAGAGATAGGGCTTTTAAAGAGGTGATTAAGGTAAAAGGAGGCCCTTAGAGTGGGTCTTACTCCAATCTGACTGGTGTCCTTATAAGAGGAGACTAGGACACACAGAAGAAAGACACCAGGGATGGTAGTTTGTTACCATTCTTAAATGGAACGTAAACTCAACACATAAAGGGCCAACAATTCAGGTACTAGCTGAAGTTGCAACGTTGTGAACATCTGTGAACATCTATGAACATCTATGATGAGGGTCACATGCATGCAGGTAATTAGAACTGCATCATAACAGTAGCCTGGCCAACTGTCAGGTGCAGCTCAATTCCTAAGATCGAAAATGAGAAAAAAAATGTGCATCTTAGACTTAGTGCAATATAGCCACTCCTTTATTCTTTAACCTTTCATGTGCCACAATTCCTTGTCAGGTCTATTGTCTCTAGAATCTGGTTTTTGTTTTTTGTAAGCACTTAATATTCAGTAAGTTCTGAACACATGTGTTTGGGTGAATTTAAGAGCTATATTCTTTATGCGGCCATTGACTCAGACATCCAAGAGAAAATGGGTAATTTAGTATTGACTTGTAAATTAAAAGCAACCTGTGTAGGTGTAATTTTAATACACAAATCAAGAGTCCTCTTACCACAGAAGAATGAATTTAATCTGCCAGCAAATGGAATCCTTACGGTGCTAAGTGAGGGAGGCTATGACTAAGGGAAGGAAGACGGCAATGACCCAATCCTTGATTTGACCTAACTTCTATCTGGACAGAAAGGAGGCGGGAGTGGAAGGGGGGTTGCTCAGTACCATACAGCAAAAATTTCTGTTATATTATTTTATCTAAAAGTTCAAGCTTTAACATTTAAAATAACTGTTGCAAATATAAGATTCTGTCGTATTCACGATGTGTATGAAAATACATGCTTTAAGTTTCTTTCATTAAACTGCCAACTCTTCATCTCCTTGTCCTTATTCATTTCCTCTAGGGCTCCTAGAAAAAAACATGCCTTTAAGTACATATACATAAAAGCAAGTTAACAGAATATTATGGAGCTATCACAGAGAACAATAATCCTTAGACAAGGGATTTCAGCTTTTACCAGTTTGAGAACAATCAGTAATTTCCTTCTCTGCAGTCCCACTGGGCTGAAATGTTCCCATTTACAAGTGCTGTCCCCAAACTGTAATTAAGCAATTATCTTCTAGTTTCCAGCACTGAATTTTTGCTTTGTCTTCTGGACTCTGTTTGAATGGGATTATTTTAAGATTCATTCAATTCTCTGTCCCGGTGCCCAAAACTCTATCACTCTTTGGCTTCTTCATGCATCCTATCTGTTAGGTATTGTGTAAGAAGCTTTTGCTTGCAAGTAGAAGAAAATGGTAGTCAAACGGGCTTCAACAGTAGAGGGGATTTACTGGCTCACATTCCCAAAAAGTTTAGAGGTGAGGGAGCTCTCAGACATTGTTGCTTCTTTTGTGATTCTCTACACCTTGCTTTCCTAGGTTAGCTTTCTGATGCTTCATGGTCATGAGATGGCAGCCAGGAGACTGTAGTTTTCCATAATTACTGAGCAAATTTGCTGAGTATTATGCAGACTGGACTGCCCCAGAGCAAACCAGAGCCAATCTTTCGTCTAAGATAAATACCTCGTTGGCAATAGCCAATATATGGAACAACCTAAGTGACCATCAATGGATGGAGGGATAAAGAAGATGTAGTATATATACACAATGGAATATTATTTCAGCCATGAGAAAGAAGGAAATCCTACCATTTGTAACAACATGGATGGACCTTGAGGACACTATGTAAGTGAAATAAACCAGACAGATAAAGACAAATACCACATAGTATCACTTATATGTGAAACCTAAAGAAGGAAAACAAAAGTCAAACTCCAAAACAGGAAGAAGAAAAGTGGTTGCCAGGGGGTCAGAGTAGGGAGAAGTTAGTAAAAGAGTTCAAACTTGCAGCTCTAAGATGAATAAGGTCTGCGGATCTAATGTACAATCTTGTGACTCTAGTTAGAACACTGTATTGTATAATTGAAATCTGTTAAGAGAGCAGAACTTAAATATTCTCACCAAGAGAAAAAAAAAAAAGGAGAGAAGTGAGGTGATGGATGTGTTAATTAACTAGATGGGAGAAATCCTTCCACAGTGTGTGTGTGTGTGTGTGTGTGTATAATCACCACAATATATGTGTTAAATATCTTACCATTTTATTTGTCAATTATACCTCAATAAAGCTGAAATTTTTTAAAAAAGAAAAAAAAATTATTTGGTTTATCTGGAAAATGACCTTTGACAAAGGAGTTGGGATTTCTATGATTGGTTTGACCCATCAGATCCTGCCCTGGAGCTGGGTTTGGTGGAGGAGAATAGATAGATACTGGGGAGCTAAAAACAATATATGCTTTAGGCTGACGATTATTTTACTTTCCTCTTTGTATGTTTTTTTCTCATACTCTGCAATTTTTGTTTCTGATTTTTTTTTTCCAGCTGATCCTGAATACTGCCATTTTAGTTTGGTTATCAGCTAAATGTCTGGTTTTAACTGAACGTAGGTTCCTTTTCTTCCACTATGTGAGCACCCAGAGAATGAGACAAACCAAAGCAAGTTTTCACTGCTTTCTCCTTCATGTTCTTTCTCGTGCTCCCTGGACACAGTGGCGAGTGGAAGGAGGTGTGGTGGGCATATCTCAACAGCCTGCAGCTCTGCAGGACCTGGTCTGGCCTCATTGGGTCAGGGAAGCTTTAGCAGTTGTGGCAACAGGCTGCAAGTGAAATAGATAAAATCTATTCTATCTATTCTCAGCATGTCTGTGAGAGAGAGCTGGGGGTTTGCCCATCTCACGGGAAATTCAAGTAAAGTCAAAATTGTTAAGAATGGCCAAAAACCGGGACGCCTGAGTGGCTCAGTTGGTTGGGAGTCTGCCTTCAGCTCAGGACATGATCCCAGAGTCCCTGGATTGAGTCCCACATTGGGCTCCCTGCTCGGCGGGAAGTCTGCTTCTCCCTCTGCCCCTCCACCTGTTCGTGCTCTCTCTCTCACTCTCTCCCTCTCAAACAAATAAATAAAATCTTAAAAAAAAAAAAAAAGAATGGTCAAGAACTCAGAGGCTACTCTGGAAAAACAAACATAATACAACAATCCCATCAAATTGTATTACCAAGTGCCATTATATGCTTAAATATTGAATTTAACATTAGTCCCTACATAAAATCTATAGTAGTATAATCATGTTGTACCCTTTTTCTTGCATCTTAATTCTGTCAGGCTTTGACTCAACTAGACCAGTCTGGGGACCATGCTTGTATGAGTATCACATAAGCCATCCATTGGAGCCAAATAGTTATTTATAATATTTAACATATATTAACACATTTAATTTGTGCATTGCTGTATTTTATTATAAACACTACCAGCCATGTTGATCTTTTCAGAATCAAGACTCAATGAGTCCAAAGATTAACACTTTGTTCATTTAGTATTATTTTTAATCAGAATAGTGTAGGTACATAGTTTTGAAATCAAATAATACTGCAAATCTAATAATGAAAAAGATACCCTCAAATCCTGCCATTCTCACCTCTGAAATAGCCACTATCAACTCTTAGGTTGTTGTTGTTGTTTTGATATTTATCTCCATATGTAATATAATTATACTGCTACCTTTTGATTTTCTACTAAGAGAGTTTTGTTTTCTTACCCACATATCCTAACGCCAACTGACACATTCATGTCCTCTCTTTGTCCCTATCCCACTCTTCCTTCCTCCTTGACTCTCCTAATACAATATAGTCATGTCATAATGTTGTATTAAATCAATACTGTGCTTCTGTTATTATATCTATGTAAATATGACTCCCAGCTGAGCCAACTTGTGTAATATGATTGCATTTTTTGCTGGTGTTTCAATAATTTCTCCATCTTTTCTTTTGCGTAGTTTAATCTTTTGCTGTTATTAAGTCTGTGCTCCCTCCCACCCCCACCCCAGTCTCTGCCCTCAATGCTCTTCTCCACACAGTTCAGCACAGCAACTATTGACTCCATTTTCTCCAGAGAGGTCTGTGCTGAGCCCCATGTCCTCTTGCTCTATCTAGGACTTCTTGTTCGTGAGGCTGCCGCATAGCTGTCATCCGGGGACTTTCTTTTTTCAATGCTGGGATTCCTGAGAGAGCAAAATACTAACATTATCTTGGAAGCTGCAAATGGATCCTATCAAAAATCTGTCCCTGCCACTGTTGGTAGTCACTGGAAGGACTCAAGAGCTAGAAAATGAATATTAAAGTCATGTTTTATCAGAGGGAATGAGACACATGCAAGGTTCATAGTTGAAGCAAGCCAAAAAATGTTATGTTTTCCATATTATTGTAGCTTGACCATTGATATTTAGTGTTTCTGTTGGATTTATCCAAGCATATTATTCTTTTATTTTTCCTTCCAATTTTTTTTTTTCTATTTCTTTAGTGTTATCTACCCATCTTTCTGGCCACCAACTTTTATATCACTTCTGTGATCTCTTTGACTTCTGGACTTAAGACTTCAAGGTTATCATATAACTTTTGTACTCCTTCAAACTTTTAAACCTTTGGTTAAATTAGTAAAGCTGAAAGTAAATGACAATCCTGATGAAACAAATGTTCATATATGCATACAATTAATATAGTTATTTTATGTACTAGTTTGAGTTCAAAATCACCTGTGTTTAATGAAGCACAGAATCAACATTCTAACCTTAATTTAAAAAATATTAGAAAGATACATGCTCAGAAATACATACATCCTTATAGTTATTCCCTGTCACCTATTAATGTCAATATTTATCAATTAACAGATTTGATTTTTACAACATCACTGGATGCTTACCTGTCCATTGACTGAAGTGCTCATATGAAGTTCACCTCTAGCTGAACCTACCTGAATATGTCTAAAACATACCTGAGCATATAGATGTATAAATATGGAAAGAGATAGCTTGATACATGGCACCTAATTTACAGAGCATTTACTGTGTGCTAAGCACTTTTCTAACTGCTATATTTGCATTAACATCATGAATTCTTATTGTAAGCTAATGAAATTGTATTGTTATGACCTCCATTTTAAAGACAGGAAAACTGATGCATAAGTGTTCAAAGCCACATAACTAATAAAATGGTAGGGCCAGTATTCTAATCCCTATCTGCCTGACTCATAGCTGGGGTTCTCAGTTACACCACAATACAGAGCATGTGTTATGACCTGATAGGAACCAAGAAGCTATTGATTGGGTCTCATATATGGAGTGTCAATTTTCAAGCACCTGGCAGCTGGAAGTCTGCCGAAAACACTGAAATGTGACATAACCATACTCCTTCCAGCAACAGTATTTGAAATTTCCAGTCAGTCTCCATCCTGGTCAACAATTGATATTGTTGGTCTTTCTCATTTTAGGCATTTTGTTGGATTGTCAATGGTGTCTCTTTGAAGTTTCAGTTTGTATTTCCCTGATGCCCAATGAAGCCGATCACCTTTTCATATATCTACTGGCCCCTTGTATACCTACTCTTTCAAAGTGTCTGTTCTAATCTTTTGCCCATTTTTCTTTTCTTTTTTTAAAAAAATTTATTTATTTATTTTAAAGAGAGTAAGAGAGTGCTTGCAAGCAGGGGGAGGGGTAGAGGGAAAGACCCTCAAGCAGACTCCCTGCTGAGTGCAGAACCCAACATGGGGTTCAGTCCCATGACCCATAAGATCATGACCGGAGCCAAAATCATAAGCCAGACCCTTAACCAACTGAGCCATACAGGTGCCCCACCTTTGGTCCATTTTTCTGTTTGGTTGCCTGGATGATAATATTTAATGGCCTAATAATAATCTGGGGCCATGTTTTTCAGGAGCATGGAACAATCCCACTTCTGTAGGGCTGGACATTTTGCTGTATAGAGTTGTTGCAGTTTAGTGAGTGTAACTGTAGTTCCACAAAGTTTCATAGGGGAAAAAATGCTTCTCCACGTTTCTCCAGAAATTAAAAGCTGTCATAAACAATATATATTTTTGGCAACTGGTACTTAACACCTGACATGTTGGTGGGGCACTTTTCTTTCTATCCCAATTGCCATATGCTCCCAGGTGACAACTCTGTGAACGCCTACCTCTTAGACAAATGCTGACCTGTTACCGCTTGACATATGGTGAGTGGTAGGTAGACCTTTGCTTCCCTATAGGGCATCTGCTTCCCACTGATTTCCTGGAGAGGTCAATGTGCTTTTGGTCATATGCCTATCTAAGCCATACAATATTGATGCTTCCCTTCCCCGGGGGCAAGAAGCCCAACCCATGTCAGCGGCCACACCAGTTTTTTTACTTGGCACGAATTGGGAAATGATTTTTTTTAAAAGTAGAGGTTTGAGTACTGTTCTATCATTAAAAGGCAGGAGTAGAAATAATGGGGACTTTGGTGGTAAATATACATGAGTTGCTCAACCTATGTGACAGTCACATTTCTTTTTTTTTATTATTATTATTACGTTATGTTAATCACCATACATTACATCATTAGTTTTTTTTTTTTAAAGATTTTATTTATTTATTCATGAGAGACAGAGAGAGAGACAGAGGCAGAGGGAGAAGCAGGCTCCCCGCAGAGCAGGGAGCCCGATGCGGGACTCGATCCCAGGACCCTGGGATCATGACCTGAGCTGAAGGCAGACGCTTAACCGACTGAGCCACCCAGGCGTCCCTACATCATTAGTTTTTGATGTAGTGTTCCATGATTCATTGTTTGCGTATAACACCCAGTGCTCCATGCAGAACGTGCCCTTATCGGCAAAATGGGGATAATCATACAGGAGCCACTTTTCAATGTTGTTGTGAGGTCAGAGATTCTGTATACAACAGGACCAATCTGGAGAAGTGTTTCAACTGTAAACAAAAGGCATAAAAGGCCTTGTTTCAGGTTTCTATGGTGCATGCAGATCACATCAAAACTTAGTGGCCTTAATAGGTCTCAGAAGGCTAGCTGGCATTTATCTGGAGGCTTGAGGGGAAGAATTCCACTTCCAAGTTCACTCGGGTTGTTGGCAGAAGCTGGTTTCTTGCTGGCTCTTGGAGAGGGCAGACTGGGGGGGTGTGGTGGGGGAGGGGACCACTCATTGTCTTTAGAGGCAGGTGCTCCCTGTGTCTTCAAACTAGGGAGAATGCATTGAGTCCTTCTCAGGCTTTAAATCTGTCTTCTTCTGCCACCAGCCTGGGGAGCTGGGCTTTATCTTATGGGTAATGAGGGAGTGGAGGCTTGTCACATTTCAGTGTGTTCAGTGGACTTCTAGCTGCCAGTAACTAGATCTCTGTGCCTGAGGATTTTTCTGGAACCTCAAAAAGCCGCTGCTCTGCCTGTGTGTGAAAATCAAGATGTACTATGGACTTAACCGTCATGAGTCACTGGTTGAGCAGCCCTCCAGCCATGACTGATGGTAGTGTATAAATAGCCCGCATTCCTCAGGGTATTCGTTTCTTAGGACTTCCCTAACAAAGTACAATAAACTGGCCCTAAAACAACAGAAATTTATTCTTCCACATTTCTGGAGACTAGAAGTTCAAAATCAAGGTGTTACTAGGACCAGGCTCTCTCTAAGACTCTGGCTAGAACCCTTCCTTGCCCCATCCTAGCTTCTGCTGTCACCACTAATCCTTGGTGTTCCTTGGCTTGGAGCTGTATGAGTCCATCTCTGTCTCCATCTTCACGTGATATTCTTCCCTCTTCATATCATCTTCTTATAATGGCACCAGTCATATTGGATTCAGGGCCCACCTTATTCCAGAATGACCACATCCTTACTAACCTAATTAAATCTGCAATGACCCTATTTCCAAATAAGTTTACATTCTGAGATACTAGGGGTTAGAACTTCAACATATCTTTTTGGGGGACATAATTCAACCCATAACACTTAAGGTGGGAAAATTCTTTGGTGTGAATTTTACAACATTTACCAGTTTATCCAGAGTATTGTGCTTTGGTTGCCCACTGTGGTAACTGGTTCTATAACACTTATATTGGCTGCCTTCCCTCCCCCCATCATGTCCCTCCTCCCTGCTGGTGTTCCCTTTATGTCCTAAATAAGCTTTCTACACTCAAGTCCTTATCTCAGGGGACCTAAACAAAAATAGTTTGTTTCTGGGGGAACCCAGACAAAAATAACAAAAATGAAGACTTTTGAGCGTGGATTGACCTGTTCAAAACTCACCTTTTGGACTTTAGTTGACAGTGTCACAAGATTTGAGGTCCAGGGTGACCCAGAGAGGGTCCTGGGGCTGGATAGAAGCAGCTTGATGCCATAGCTATTTCCAGTCTGGGCCGAATATAAAAGAGACAGACTCTGTTGGTGTACAGGATGGTGTCTTGCTTTCTATAAATCCTGTTGGTACCTGCTTCTTAAATTCTGCTTAGAACCAGAAGGTTGCATGCCTCCATCAAACACAATGACAAACAGCTTTGAGCCCTTAGTTGTGTTGTCTGAGATTTATACTGTTTATAAAAACAGTCCTGGTAGAGGTTCAACTGTGGTCAATTTAAGGATCATATCTTTCTCTGGGTTAGTCTCAGGGTTTCTTACACTCTTGGCTTACCTAAGGATTCTTAAACATATAATTTCCAAAAAACTCTCCTTAACCCAATTCCTCCATCAATTTAACTTAGGGCTTATTAATATACTGGCAAAGAGTTGTTATTTCAAAGCAAGAAAGCAGAAAACAGATTTTTAGTCCTTAAGAAAAAGAAAAGCAACACAATAATAACAAGAATAAGCATCACAATATCAAAGACGATACTGGTGTGAAATCAAAGGGTAGGACCGGAATGGTTGGTAAAGGGCAAAGTCAGGTTATTTTCATAACTCAGTCTCCTGTGCCTGTCAGAGAATTATCCAGTAGTGATCATGAATGCAATGGTCATAAATCTCTTTCACATATGAAGAATCATTTGTGACAACCTTGAAACTAAGATCTAGATGAGCCAAGAAATATGTAATCAACCCTTTGACCTCTGCATGATCATCCTTTCCGGTTCCTTTAGCAGCTGAATCCCTGAGCACATGCTCCCCCATTTTCTCATCCAGCTCTCTGGACATGAGTAGAATCTTATGCCTGTAAGGTCATGTCTGTTTGGAGCACAGCGACTGAGATCGTGCCCCCTGCATTATGTAGTAGGTATGGCAGTATTAGCAGCAGACCAGACATGAGAGGCCCACAAGGTTTGGTTTCTTTCTTTCTTTTTTTTTTTTTAAATTTAATTTTATTTATTTGAGAGAGACAGAGACAGAGAAAGAGAGAGAGCCTGTGGGTGGGGGTGGGAGGGGGAGGGGTAGAGGGAGAGGGGAAACAGACTTCCTGCTGAGCACAGAGCCCAAAATGGCCCCATCCCATGACCCCATCAAAAACCAAGAGTTGGATGCCTAACCGGCTGAGCCACCCAAGTGCCCCAAGGTTTAGTTTCTGATTAGATGTGCTGTTTGTATGGTGCCACGGCTTACAGCTCATGCATTTATTATATTAACTATTGTATTCTGTGTTGCATTCCAGCAATGGTTCATTTATATATGTATCCTCAGCACTTAGCAGAGTCTTACCCATAGGGAATGCTCAAAAATGTTTGTTAAAGAAATTAACTGCTTAGAAATTTCTGAAGAGGAGGTCTATGACAGAGCATAAAACCTGAGGAGTAAGCTTAGAGTTGAATATACACTTGAAAGATGAGGGTGATCACCCAGGAAAACAAGCCACATAATCAGATGCTAAAAATTCCAAGTATGCATAATGAAGATATGCAAACAGCCCCTAAAGAATCATAGCTTTGTCTAGGTCCCTTTTACTGGAGATTGTTTATAAGCTGATTCTATTCACTTGGTGGGCAAATGATGGCATTCCTTTAACTTGTGATCTGGGGAGTAAAGAAGTGAGAAAAAAGAAATGGGGTGAAGAGGTCTTGGCAAATGTGTTCTGCTCAGTAGTGAGGGATGCTCTGTATCAAATGGAGCTCAATTTCTAGTGGAGGTTGCCCTTACTTTAAAAAAGCATCTGTTCTACCCCCTGAGGTATGTGTGTACATAATTGATTCTTAGTATCACATTAAACAATTACACAGGCAATACCATATCACACATGGAATGATCGTCATGTCTCTGGCATGCTCTTGTGGGATGCTTCATGGTGTTACTCAGAAAGGAACACTATATTGCCCAAAGTCAGGAGCCATCCTGGGCATGGGAGGGAGTGCTCTGCTGAACATGGCCACAGACCAAACAGGCAGACCCTGGTTTTTTCTTTAGTCAACACATAAAAGAGGTGGCCCACAGTTCATCTGGAGTGTTGGAGACACAAAGCCTCTGTAAAGATGACCCTGAAAAAGAATGTTATATGCTCGCTGATGCAGAAACCAAGGATTATTTTCAAATGCTAGCACAGGCCCTGAAATAATACGATAGCCACCATGAGTAGAGCTCCTACTCCGTGCCAAACATTACACGTGCCTTGTAAGTAAACCTTAGCACAATGCTGTCAAATAGGTGTGCCCACAGATCGGAGATAAGATAATAGATGTGAAGTGAGCTCCAGGTCACAAACTTATAAGAGGCAGAACAAAGGATTCAAAACTAGGTTT
This sequence comes from Neomonachus schauinslandi, assembly GCF_002201575.2. NCBI lineage: Eukaryota > Metazoa > Chordata > Mammalia > Carnivora > Phocidae > Neomonachus > Neomonachus schauinslandi. The sequence goes on from NC_058403.1 coordinate 138,508,773, forward strand.
GTGTGATTCTCCAGATGGGAGATCTTTGCAGGACACTGCCGTGTAGTGCCTTCATGCAGAATAGAGCAGGACAAGACTTTATTTGATATGTCAAAGAGGGTTAGCCGGCTTGCAAAATAGAAGAATCCAAACCAGACAATTTTCACAATAGAAGTTCAGGGTTGTTACCAGGTCCCTAATAAAGGATCAGCCCGGGTTGGTCTAAGAATCCACCAAATGCCGTCATGCTTATAAATTAATAAGTCTACTTTTATCATTCAGGGATGCATGCATTTAAAGAATCTCTTCCAAGTCTTATGACAGATACTGATCTTGCTCAACTCTGGGGATCCAAGATTCTAAGTCTTTAAAGTGGGCCAAACCTTTCAATGGGCAGACGCTGATCCAGACTACTGTCAGCCCAAGCCTCATTCCCCCACCCACTGAAGCTGCCTTCAACAAACAAAAGTTGCTGTCCTCAAAGAACTTCCACTTGATGAATAACCACCTTAAGTTTATGAGAACAGACCAGATGCCTCACATCTCCACGCAAACTCCTGCAGGTTGTCACACAATGAGATGAAAAGACTGCAAGTTTATAAGGGGCATGCGCCGGACTTTTCATATTCCTTAGAACATGTCATCCAAGACTGATGTGGTGAGATAGAGTCTGTAGAGAAATGCTCAGTGAGATTTATAAAAGGGATTAGCATTTAAGCAAGTAAAAATAGCACCTGTGGACATGTCACGGAGACCACAATTTCTAAACATTATTAGGGGTCATCATTCTGTTTCTAGATGTAAATTGCTCACTAGCTAGGCCAGGAAGAAATCTCCTCGGACTACTCTCAGAGCAAGATATTGCAAGGCTCCCTTCCCTGTCCTCAACCTGGCCTTAGCAGTTAGGAGCTCCCACTCCATGACCCATAATTTGGTGTCTATGAGCAGCACCAAATAGGAAGTGTCTGTAATCAAGCTTGGGGGAGCTGTCCCAAGTCTGAATTTACTGAAGGGGATCTTCAGACAGGGCAAGAAGGAAAGCAAAGGTATGCAAATAGAGCCAGGCAGGGGGAAAGATTAAATGTTGCTATTTGAATGCATAAATTTCTTCATGTTTAATAAGTACTCACAGATCTAGGAAAGAAAGTATCAGAGAAAACAGTTATAAATAGTATCCTCTCGTATCTGAGCAGCTTGTATATCCTGAGGCCAGCACTGGGTCTCCGTATTTATACCATAGCACAGGAACCTTTTCTTTGGTTTCTGATTCAGTATTTCAGTGTTTCCAGATTTAGGCTGCTAATTTACACTCTTTTACTTGCCCAGTGCCTACTACAACACCTTTCTAATACTATCATGTTCAGTTTCTTTAGGTAACTATTCTGCCCCCTCCCCAGTAAATCCAGGTACTTCGGGTGGAACTGTCCTATTCCCTTGCTCCCTGATCCAGGAGGGCTATCAGACTTAGACCCAGCCACTTGGCATGTTCCAAGACTGCTAAAATTTCTAACTCTGATTAGTCACAGATGCACACATGACCCAGTTGGTCCAAAAAGACTCAGCCATGAGAATTTTTTTTTTTTTATTAGAACTATTGAGAAGGAGAAGCTCTTTTACTGTCAGGGTTGGTTTCTGAGCTGGTAAGATGTAGACCTGGAGTGATAAGCACTTTGCCATCATGCAGGAAAGTGGAGTCCAGCAATGGAGAGAAGCTGAGTTCTGACGACAGCGTTTGAGCTCCTAGATCCTGCTATACCTGAAGGTAGCTATCTCTGCACTTTTAGGTATTATTCTAATAAGTTCTCTTTTATTGCTCTAGCCACGGTGGGTTAGGTCACTTTCAATGAATAGGTAGGATGCTAATGTACTTCTCAAGTCTTTTCTGGAGGCTAGGATTTGTCCCTAAACCTCGGCCACCTTGCCAGGGTTCCTGCCGTTAGACCTCTCTGATTCTGAGGATCTCCCTAGATCTTCTACTCTGTTCCTTTACATCGGTGTTTCTCAACTCTCAACCGAGGGTGAGTTTGCCCCCCTAAGAGACATTTGACAATATCTGGAGACATTTTTGATTGTCATTTTTGATTGGGGTAGGAGGGCAAAGTCCAGGGGTGCTATGAAACATCCTATAATACACAGGAGAGCCCCCTACAACAAAGGATTATCCAGGTAAATGTTACTAGTGACTGTGATATAGTGATTTATAACAAGAAATACATATTTGGTCTTCCTCCTGGTTCCTAGCACAGAGCTCTTAGAATTTCCTAACTGATAAGAGCAAGCAAGGTGTCTTTTGTTATGTTAATGAGGTGACTTTTGGATAGCCCCTACCTAGGTAGCATAAGAATGGGGGCTGGTTACCAGTAAAATCATCCATGTGTTTAGAAGGTTGGAACTTTCAGCCCCATCTCTGACCTCAAGAGTGGGGAGGACTGGAGACTGAGGCCACTGACCAATAGCCAATGATTTGATCAATTGATGCCTACTTGATGAAGCCGCCATAAAACCCCCAAAGGTATGTGTTTGAAGAACTTCCTTTGGTGAATGTGGAGATGCAGGGAGAGTGTCCGCCCAGAAAGCATGGAAGCTCCACGCCCCTTCCCACGTACCTTGCCTTATGAATCTTTTCCATCTGGCTCTTCCTTGTTTTTCCTTTTATAACAAATAGGTAATCTCATTTTTGTTTGTTTGTTTGTTTGTTTTTGAGGGCCTATCTGTATTTATTTATTTTTTTATATTTATTTTTACTACATTAACATATAATGTATTATTTGTTTCAGGGCTACAGGTCTGTGATTCATCAGTCTTACACAATTCACAGTGCTCACCATAGCACATACCCTCCCCAGTGTCCATCACCCAGCCCCCCCATCCCTCCCACCCCCCTCCACTCCAGCAACCCTCAGTTTGTTTCCTGAGATTAAGAGTCTCTTATGGTTTGTCTCCCTCTCTGGTTTCGTCTTGTTTCATTTTCCTCTCCCTTCCCCTCTGATCCTCTGTCTTGTTTCTCAAAATCCTCATATCAGTGAGACCATATGATACTTATCTTTCTTGGACTGACTTATTTCGTTTAGCATAATACCCTCTAGCTCCATCCACGTCATTGCAAATGGCAAGTATCTTCTAAGAAACTCCTTCCTTAAGTTCTATGAGCCACTCTAGCAAAGCAGTCAGACCTGAGGAGGGGGTCGTGGTAACCTCGGATCTGTGGCCCTTTGCTCAGAAGCACAGGTGGCAGGCTGAACTTGAAACTAGCGTCTCAAGTGGGGAAGGGGGAGTCTTGTCGGACCAAGACCTTAACCTGTGGGATTCAATGCTGTCTCTAGGTAGACAGTGTCAGAATTGAGTTCTGTTGTTGGACACCCAGCTGGTGTGGGGGAAAATTCCCACATCCGGGATCAGAAGTGTCAGAGGTACTGCTGTAGCATTCCGAGTACTGTATGTCATGTAAATGATAACAACGGTGTGTTTTTTCACAGTGCTGCTGTTGAGAAGCTGCTTTAGGTATTATAATCTGCCTGTCTCCCAGGCACTAGCACTTGCCGCCATTCATTCATTCTTTGTTCCAAACCCATACATTAGGGGCCCTGAGCTGAGCATCATATAGATGTCAGGGAGGCAGCATGGTCAAGGCCCAGTCCTTGCTGTCAGGGAGCCGACAGAGGTATTGGACCCCACTAGCCTTGTCCTCTGGCTGCTTGCCTCAAGGAACCTCCCAGAATCTCAGATCCACCCTGGGATTCTCCTCTTGCGGTATTGGACATCCTGGACGCAGTCCATTCTGTTGCCGCTTGAATCGGATCATGACAAGTCACATTCATCACCCCAAATAGATATTTTCAGCACAGCAATGCATCACTTGTAATGACAGCAGAGAATTTTCTCAGATTGCGTATGGTCTCAAAGAATTTCAACTTTTTCAGTCTTTCTTCTTAGTGTTTTGTTTTTGTTGTTGTGGCTTTCACGGGAATCTTTCTTGGGAGAAGCCACACACTATAATTATGTCTTTGTGTCTCCATGATGTGGTGAGTAATGGATGTGGGGTGCATTTACAAAGAGAGAGGAAATGAATGCAAATTTGCTCTTCTGTCTTGAGTATTTGAAATCTATAATCTTGGAACACTGTTCGCTAACGTCTGGTAGATAATTCTCCAGGTGTCCCTTTCACCTGATTATGCTGGTAGCGTATTTCCGAGCTCAGAAATTTGATCCAAAGACCTGGCTTCCTGAGTGAACCTGGGGGCTGTGGGGAGAATCACAGGCATGGAGGGATTTTCCTCGGTGAATCAAATGGACAGAACAGGTTGCTGTGGAAAGCGTTCTGACTGCTATTTTGAAAACCCGGTGGTGTATTTTTAGCCCGCACAACCTCTGTGCTGACACGTTTCCTCCCGGGGACACGCCACAGCTGCTAGGGGAAGGAAAACCCCAGCACCGTGTTCTTGTCCTGGAACAGTAGGCTGCGGGCAGCCCGGGAAAGCCCTTTTGAATTATAGCCGTGATAATCCTCTAGTTTACATGGCCACACACTCCAGCTTTGCACAGTTATTTTTTCACATAAAACAAAGGTGCCCTGGGGTCAGGTGGCTGCTCAGAAAGTGCAGGCAGTGGAGGTTGAGGTAACAAAGGAGAGAACCCTGTGATTTGATAAAGGCGAGTCAGGGCCTTGCCCCTTTAGAGCAGTGTGCTTATAATTCACAGCTGGAGGGTCTGGAGGAATGACCCCACTGGGTTTCTTCATTCGTCATCATTAAGTGGCCCTACATCCCATGGAACCAGAGACCTAGCTTGGCCTTCCGTGATTTCCGCAGAGTTGCGGGGAGGTAGAGACAAGGGTCTTCATGGGCTTCTAGCTGGATCATTTGTTACGAGTCGAATTAGGATGTCTTATTGCTCTGATGGTTTATGTACTCCAAATGGTCCAAATTAAAAATATCTTCCTGTTTCTTCTCTTTCCTTTAATTCTGTGCTCATGTACAGCAGATGATTAAAATGGAGTCCAGTTTTCTCCTCTTGAGCTGGGAACACTGCTGGAGATGTCTAAGTTATAAAAGGCATAAATAATGACTAACATGTATTTCACACTTCCTATGTACCAAGCATTAACTTGTGTGTAATATGCTCATTATCTAATTTAATCTCAGTGAAGGAGACACAATTGTTATTTTCATTCTGTTGATGCACATGACATAAGAGTTGTGTCTTTTGGTCTTATTCACTACTGCACCTATCCTAGAATAGTACCTGCATTATAGACGGTGTCCAATTAATATTTGTTGAATAATTTATAAAATGATGACATAACTCTGGATAAGAAAGATGGAGTAAGTTTTCTTGCCATTTCTTTCTTTTTTGGGGGTGGGGAGACAGAAGGAGAGGGAGAGCGAGAATCTTCAACAGTTTGGCTTCACGCCTGGTACAGAGTCTGACACAGGGCTCGATCTCACAGCTCTGAGATCATGACCTGAGCCAAAATCAAAAGGCAGATGCTTAACCGACTGAGCCACCCAGGCAGCTCTTCTTGTTACTTCTTATGATGGTAGAACACGTTGTTGCAGACACCTTCAGACTGGATGAAATACTGATAACATAATCTGTTGGAAATATGAAACAGATAGTCACCAAGTCAGTTCTTTTCAGAGAAGTCATAAAGAGACAATGTCCTGAGTTGAAAGCGGGCATAGGGACATGAGCCCCAAATTGATGCCTTCTTTTCCCCTTGAGGAAGGTGCCTTTTAGAGAAGGGGAGCAGAGCCTGAGAAGCTGAGAAGAGCTTTCAGAATAGGTACGGGGCTGAGGTACAGACATCAGAAGTCACTGCCCACCAAGACTCAAAGGCCCTGTAAACGCCCTGAGGATGCCGAGGTCCTGCACACCTGATTCTAATCCCAGCTTCACCACTATCTAGCTGGGCATGTTAGCCATACTTTGTGTGTGTGTGTGTTATTGATATACTTTTATTGACGCATCATCAGTGTACGCCCTGATGAATTAATGCAGCGTGAACATACCCATTTAACCACTATCCGGATCAAGAAATAGAACCCCAGACACCTTCCCCATGCCCTCTTTTCCCAGATAACCATTATCCAGACCTCTAATGCCATAAACAAATTTTGCTTGTTTTGTTAACTTTATATAAATATCTGGCTTTTTGCATCAGCTTAGTGTTTAAAGGACTCATCCATATTGCTTCATGTGGCCATATTCCATTCATTTTCTGTTGCTGTATATAATACTATTTGTAGCCCAACACAGGGTCAGTTTTGGTAATTTTCTACATGCTCTTGGAATGTGTACCCTGCAGGTGTTAGGTGCAGTATTCTACAGATAGCGCTTAGGTCACAGACACCTCATGGAATTTATATGTACTTTGTTATGTTGTCCAACTCTTCTCTATCTTTATCTATTTTCATTTTTTCCCTATCAGTGACTGAGAATGGTGTGCTAAAATCTCCCATTATGAGACAGAAGGGACGTTAGAAATTACCTAGTTTAATTTTTTAATTTTACAGATTATAAACTGAAGCCAAGAGAAGGAAACAAATGGACTGAATAAAGACCATGGGTTGGCAGTGACCTAGGCCCTCCACACACATGATCCCATTCAGTCCTCACAAGAACCCTATAAGGTAGGTAAATGCCATGCCATTTTACAGTGAGGTTAAGTAACTTGCTCACTCTCTGGAGGCTAAAATGGATCATGTTATATCCTAAGGTTCAGCACCTTTTGCCCACGGATTCACAGAAACTTGGCCTGATTGCCAGTTGTTCTGTGGGCATTAATCCAGGCTGCTACTCAGTGTTTCAGGAGATAGGGTGTTGAGATGAAAAGGAATCAAGGCATGGGTGGTTTCCCCAGGAAATTCACAAGTAAATGGCAAAATCAACACATAAGTGCACAGTTACAGCACAGACTCAAGGGAAGGCTTCTCACGTCCTATAAGTGAGTTTGGATTTCATCTCGAAGGCATTGGGAAAACCATAAAGAATTTTCACCAGGAATGGAGGCTGAGCATTAATTCCAGTGAAAGCTGGTGGCAGCCTGCACTGTGATCGTGGCAGTGGGGATTGCAATCAGGGCATTGGTTCAAAGGGCTTGTAGAAAGTAGTCCTCTGAATAGGCAGAACAATGCTTTTTCCAGCTTGAGAGCCTATAGTTGCCAGTGTAGATATGCCCTCTGCAGAAGGATTTGTTAGCACTGGAAAATCAGTGCAGATGAAAGCAATTCAAATAGTACCTTTATAGAATGACAGTACCCCTAATTTCTTATTCTCCTTGCTTGAGGCCATTCTCCTTGCTTGAGGTGGGAAGGGGGGCTTCCCTGAGGTAGAGAAAAGACCCAAGAAACCTTGGAAAAGCATCTGAGCTTAGAGTAAGTTTGAGCATGAAGACTGGGGTTTGTAGGTGGGGGGGATACTTCTCATCCCTGATCACACCCTTTCCCACCAAAATTTCAATTAGTTTGAGAAGCCCGCTTCATGATCCAGATGTGGCTGTTATTCCTGTCCAGTAAGTGCATGACCACCCATGTTTCCCATCCTTTTGTCAGTGCCTGGTCAACTCGGGGGCTATCTGGACACTCCTGTGTTACAGCAAGCGAGCATTTCTGAATTGAGCCCAAAGGCCAGGTAGTCATATGTGAGCTCCCGTTCATCTTACCTGCAGTAGGACTAGGTTCCACACCCTTTCTGGCTTTGGAGTGAATCTCCTTTTGGGAGCCCTAGACCTTTGTCTACCTAGCAAATGGCACACATTTCAGCTTACACTCCAGAATACTTTTTTTCCCTAGCCTCCACCCAAAATTCAGTTTTCCAGTTGTCCTTTAAGAGTTGCCTCTTGTTTTAAATTTTCTTTTATTTTAATGTCTCCAAATAGGGATTTAGAAAAACAGAATATTCTGGGTTTTTTTCCTCTGTTAAAAACATAACAAAAAATAGTGATTTGGGGGGATGATTTAAAATTATCACCATGATCGTGAGTGTTTGGACTTGCTTTGATAGTACAATGCTATTGTTGCCTGTAAAGTGTTTGGTATTACACAAAATGCCTCATGTCTACTACATTCTAATAGAGTAGCTTTCTCTCCTAGCTTTACAGTTAAGTCTTAATAATAGTAGTTCATCTCTGACTTCCAGAGTGATGAACTGTTGAACCCAACAGAGCCATGTTTTAGATCCGTTCCAACCAGTTCATGGGGTTTGTGATAGCTGTGGCCACATCATTTTTCTAGAAGATTGTACTTGCTGAAACACTGAACCTATCTTAGTAAATTTGAGGAGAAATAGTAACAGAGAGTAGCCAGTGACCTTTCAGAAGAAAAGATACATTTCTGGGGGCTTTCTTTGCCTGGGCTTGCAGTGAATTCTCTCACCTTGGTTAATCATCCCTTGATAACTTATCGTTCAGATTTTCAGGTTTGTCCCTAAATTATATTTCACTCTTGGAATATTTGATATTCAGAATCTCCAAATTGTAGGTCTCTTGGTGTGAGCTATGTACCAAGAACTTTAAAAATCTATACGTGACCTTTGCCAGCCTTCTTCACTCTAAGCCCCAAATGTAGTGAAAGAAGTCGCCTATTTTCAGTGACTGAAAGAATTGTTTTCTCAGTGGAGGAGGTATTTTATTACCTTCCACAATTTGACTTAGGTGAGCCACAGAATCCAAAACCTGATTTCCCTTTTGGCAGGAGGGTGCTTTGTGGTCCCAAGAAAGGAAAAGGACCCCAGGATGTCAAAGCTGGGATGGGAGCCAAGGTCCAAGAAGTCAAAGGCAGGGCGTATGTGGGCTGGGGGTCAGTGGAGAGTTGCCAGACATGAGGGAGGCAGGGGTACAGACGGACGTCTGTAACCAGAAGAGAGAAAGCAACAGAGTTCAGAAATGAATGAACTCAATGGGGAGTCAAGAGAAATGGAAGGGTCCTGCGTGGTCCCTGTTTTAGACGCCATGCTGCTGCTCAGACCTCCCTTTGCTAATAAAGGTCTTATTCTCCCAGCTGCCAATAGCGCTGCTCAGAATGTCCCTCAGCTGTCGGTCCTCTTTGGGGTTGGGCAGCTCTCTTTCAATGACTGACCAAGGCAGGAGGAAAAAGTCTCCATCCACTCACCCCAACTGAGAGCCACGCTCAGGGGCCCTCACAGTTCCAGAGCGCCCACTGGGTTGAGTTGACTGAGCCTTTCATTGGGACTGTATCACAGCCCAGCTTCTCCCTTTGTCCAATCCTGTTCCTTCCTTCCCATTCCATAGGTGCTGATTCCAGAAGCATTCTGTAATAAACATCCCACATGCTCATCTTTGTCTTAGAGACTGCTTTCCGGGGCACTCAATCAGGGGCAGTCAGCTAAAGCCCCCTTTCATGTTTGAAATTTGTCTTTATGAACAGCCTGGACTGAGATATGAGGATGGTCAAATAAGTTTAAAACTTAAACAGCAAACTAGAAGCTCAAGGTATAATGGTCTTTCATGTCCTTGTATGGCCTACAGTGCTGAACAAGTAAAAAAGGATTGTCTACATGGGAAAACTCAAGTGTGTACGGCTTTAGGGACATGCAGACAAAGGCCCTGACCTTTCCTAGTTTAGGTCACACCTAACCTCAGAAGAGATAAGAACTGGACCTCTGGGAGGCAGCCAATTGAACCTTCAAGCCAAGGACATGAACAGAAATTGGTTCAGAGAGTAAACTTAGGTCTATAATGAGGAATCCATTAGATGAAGGGAGGTATAAAGAGACAAATGAGTGGTGTCTTAGGCTCCTTCTGGATGCTGAAGTCCACTAGGGCAAGAACTGGTATTTAAAGGAGTCACAGCAGGAAAAATTCCCTAGGTTTCCTGAAACCTGGAAATGAAAGAAACTAATCAAAGAGAGGGAGGTCATTAGCACCTAGGATTTCTACAGCGGGAGGAACTTCATCCACAGCTTGCTGCTGAAGATCAGACAGATCCAGCTGGCATCCTGACAGCCTGGGAAGAGCCCTGTCAGGCCAAGACAGAGGCAGTGTCCTCAGTCACCGCCCCGCCGCTCCACATCTACAAAGCCTGGCTCTCCAACCTCAAAGCACAGTCGGGGAACCGACCACGTTGTGTTGGCCCATAACTCTTCATAGCATTTACAACAGTGTTTTATGAAATGGAAAGTCGTGAGATGGGCACAGTATATTTCTTTTCTCGGTTCCTTCAGAGCAGATTACAGAGCTCTGGACATTGAATTTGGTGCACTTGCAAATTACTTCTGGGTATTATGTGGTCAGGTCCTGCCCTTGCACCCATAACACACATTTTCCCTCCTTTAAATTCAGCTTAGTTCCATGGATATGTACAAATATATTCATGATTAATTTAAGATAGGTCAAATGTCTAAAAGTGTTAGTGTGGAAAGCGAGGATGATGATTTTACGCAGTGGACTCAAGCTTTTTGGTACATGGCAGATATCAAATTTTAGGGTGTTTTGCTAGCACAAAATTCAAAATGACATGAGCCAAGACAGAAATAATTGTAACACGGTCGACATCTACAGGACTGCAGCATCTTGCTGCATCTATAAAAATGTCCACACTATTCATTTTGTCCTCCATTAGCATCAGGCTTTTGTTAAATAGAATGACTTGCTTCCCTAATGTTAGATTCTTATATTTGGAGGACTGGGTCTCCATGTTTCAGGAGACATATAGTCTTCCAGCTTGACATTCCCCATGCCTCTGCCCCCTTACACCAACATCACCACAAATGTGTGTATACCCAGGCAGTAAAGATAAGATTTTATTTGTTGATCAAAAGTACAGTGTGCTGGTGCAAACTCTAACTGAAATGTTATATGTAGTATTTTTGTTGAACATATTTAATTCTGTGAGACAATCTACAATTGAGTGTGAATTTTTTTTTTTAAGATTTATTTATTTATGAGACGCCTGGGTGGCTCAGTCAGTTGAGCATCTGCCTTTGGCTCAGGTCATGATCCCAGGGTCCTGGGATCGAACCCCACATCGGGTTCCCTGCTCAGCAGGGAGCCTGCTTCTCCCTCTCCCTCCTGCTTGTGCTCTCTTTTGCTATCTCCCTCTCTCTCTCTCAAATATTACTTATTTGAGAGAGTGTGAGAGAGAAAGAGAGAGCGCAAATGGGGGTAGAGGGAGAGGGAGACTCCTCAGGCAGACTCCCCGCTGAGCATGGAGCCCAATGCGGGGCTCTATTCCAGGACCCTGAGGTCATGACCTGAGCCTAAACCAAGAGTCAGACCTTAACCTCCTGAGCCACCCCGGTGCCTCTAAGTATGAATTCTTAACTGCTTTATCTCTTCTCCTCTCACTGTCCTGATTAGTATTATCTTGTTCATTTCCACAGATGAAAGAAAGGGAATGGGGGAAGAAAATGAATTCCTGGGCTATCTGTTTTTTTTTAAAAACTGATACCATTACATGCTTAAAAGATCGTAGTCTGGTAATATGTATATATTTTCAAATACCACATAAAAGGCAGTGTATACCTGATCAGCCTCTGTCTTTTGTTTTTCCACTGAGTATTTTATACTGGAATGAGATCCATTTTAATACATGTAGCAGGGCCTTATTTAAAAAAAAAAAATAACTCATGCTACTGGATCATGTGAAGCTATCATGTTTTATTTAATCAGACCCCAAATTATGAATATCTAGTTTACCCTTTACAACTGTAGACAAAGCTGCAAGGAATGTTTGTATATTAATTTACAGCCTGTCAGCTACCTATAAAATATCACATCTGAATTTCCCCAGGTTCTGTACAATTCTCCTGGCTCTGAAACACAACTTCAAAGGTCAGTGAGGAGAAAGTAGGATACTAGACCTTGTGGGGAGTTAACCCCCTATTCTCACGCCTGCCATTGCGACCTCCAGCTGCCATGTTTATTTTTCATCAGCGCATCACTACTTGGCATTTCCCCTGACACATCAGACTGCTTCCCAGTTTCCTGCTTGCTGCCGACAGGGCTTTTCTGCATTGAGCACCGAACACATTTCTACTCATCTTTTAAAACCTATTCACACATCATCAGTCCTAGGCAAGCACCTCCCCTCTGCTTCCAGAATTAATCACCTTATTTGCATGCCCTCTACCGTGTACACATTTCTGTTACTGCCCAAATAACAATTTATTATAATTATGTGTGTACATGTTTGACTTCCCTATTGGTCTCTAAGTTGCTGGCGGGTTGGGACTGGAACTTATTTGTTTTCCCATCTTTAATGCTAATCTCTGTCATCTAGACCCTTGACTAATGTTTGCTAAATGGCACAGGAGAAAATTCTAAGTGAATTTGGCTATATTTAAAAGAGAAAAACATTTGAGGCTCAGAGTCCATGGTTAGTTTTAGATCTTTAGGAGACAATGGGGACCTTTGTGGTAGAAAAGGCCCTTTGGAAGCGACAGAGGTGCTGTGTAATCAGTAAGGAATTGAGGCACTCGGAGCACCTAAAATGCCGGATTACCTCAGTGCCAATCAGTGGAAAACCAAGGAGGATGAGAAGCCCATCCAAGCTCTGGATGAGGGGGATATTGCCTTGCTGAAAACTTATGGTCAAAGCACTTACTCTAGGCAGATAAAGCAGGTTGAAGATGACATTCAGCAACTTCTCAAGAAAATTAATGAGCTCACTGGTATTAAAGAATCTGATACTGGCCTGGCCCCACCAGCACTCTGGGATTTGGCTGCAGATAAGCAAACACTGCAGAGTGAACAGCCTTTGCAGGTTGTGGGGTGTACGAAGATAATCAATGCTGATTCAGAGGACCCAAAGTACATTATCAATGTGAAGCAGTTTGCCAAGTTTGTGGTGGACCTCAGTGATCAGGTAGCACCTACTGACACTGAAGAAGGGATGAGAGTTGGGGTGGACAGAAATAAATATCAGATTCACATTCCGCTGCCTCCCAAGATTGACCCAACAGTTACCATGATGCAGGTGGAAGAAAAACCTGATGTCACATACGGTGATGTGGGTGGCTGTAAGGAACAGATTGAGAAACTTCGAGAAGTAGTAGAAACCCCATTACTTCATCCAGAGAGGTTTGTTAACCTTGGCATTGATCCTCTCAAGGGTGTGCTGCTCTTTGGTCCACCGGGTACAGGCAAGACCCTCTGTGCCCAGGCAGTTGCCAACAGGACTGACGCTTGCTTCATTCGACTTATTGGATCTGAACTTGTACAGAAGTATGTCGGTGAGGGGGCTCGAATGGTTCGTGAGCTCTTTGAAATGGCCAGAACAAAAAAACCTGCCTTATCTTCTTTGATGAAATTGGTGCTATTGGAGGGGCTCGTTTTGATGATGGTGCTGGAGGAGACAATGAAGTGCAGAGAACGATGCTGGAACTGATCAATCAGCTGGACGATTTTGATCCTCGAGGTAACATTAAAGTGCTGATGGCCACTAACCGACCTGATACTTTGGATCCAGCACTGATGAGGCCAGGGAGATTGGACAGAAAGATTGAATTTAGCTTACCTGATCTAGAGGGTCGGACTCACATTTTTAAGATTCACGCTCATTCAGTGAGTGTTGAAAGAGATATCAGATTTGGGTTGTTAGCACGACCGTGTCCAAAGAGCACGGGTGCTGAGATTAGAAGCATCTGCACAGAAGCTGGTATGTTTGCCATCAGAGCACAGCGAAAAATTGCTACTGAAAAGGATTTCTTGGAGGCTGTAAATAAGGTCATTAAGTCTTATGCCAAATTCAGTGCTACTCCCCTCTATATGACATACAACTGATCCCTGAAGGCTTTCATGAAAACACCTCTTTTCATTGGAATCCTAACTTTATTAGACTTGTTAATAACCATTACACACACAAAAATAAAGCATTTCAAAATTGTAAAAAAAAAAAAAAGAAAAGAAAAGGCCCTTTGGAGAGATGGTGATATCAGCTTGTCTTCCTGCCTACTCTGTGTGGGTTTTGGCATTTTGTTTTGTATGACATTCTTCAGCTTGTTGGTATTACAATGTTGGAAGTTTTGCTAAGTGAATCAGAAAATTTCAAGTTACCAGGAAATAAAGTTGATAGAAGGCACAGCATGGATACTAAAGTAAAAAATCTTGGGTAAGAAAGAAAGGATAACAACAACAACAACAAAAAGCTTAAGAGACCTTGAAATATTTATGTGTAATGAAGTTTGAAAAGGAACATGTGTCCAAATGAGATTATCCAGGGGGAAAGCCTTGCTCCAAGTATGCCGAATTACCATTAATCCTATTGGCAGAAATCATTTATTTCTGCTCTCAAAGTTTGTGTCAAAGACTAATATCTAGTTTTTAGTATAATTATTGTCTAAACTTCCAGCATTTAAAAGTAATACTCTGAATTGACTGATTTTTTTAAAATCATAGATTATAGGAAAACAAATCCTCAACTTAAAAAGAAATTCACTTTAAAATGCCATGCTTGGTTTTTTAAAATAGTTTATATGATGCAAAAAATCAGCTTCAAATTAAATAACATTCCTGGTAATTGAATAGAAATTTCTCCCAAATAAAAGCATTTTAAAGTCAAATTTGTAGTTATTGCTATAGCAACAAACAAGAATTTATAACCATTATATTAATGAATGACTCAATGTTTTAGATTTATAATCAGATGGAAAGATAATTTCATTTAGTATGAGCCCAGTGTTCTTTCTCGATATCTCTCTTAAGCTTATTCAAAGCCCTCCTTTAGAGATAATTTACCTGGTATTACTGTTTTTAAATTTTTGCACATGATACAAAATTGAAAAAGTACAAAAGTGTAGACAGAGAAAATAAAGTTTTATCATTTCCCTATTTTTAATGACCTCACCTATGTTCCCAGAAAGCAAGCAAGCACAGAACATATCTTTAATGTTTTTACTATTTGTTACTGAATTTGCTCATACTTCACAATGGCAACATATTGTATACACATTGTTCTGCTTTCACTTTTTTGCACTTAAGAGTGCAGATCTTTTCCTAATATGCTAAAGAGAGCTGTTTATTTCTTTTTTTTTTTTTCTGAGAGCTGTTTATTTCTAAAACTGCATTAGATTCTACTCATTGGTTCTATTACAATTTAGCTTAGTCTTCTATGGATGGACTTTTGGATTGTTTGCAATCTTTTACTTGTAGCAAATATAATGTAAATTCATCACTTGGCATCGGTGGGAGTAGGAATGTAATTACTGAGTCAAGGAACATGTAATTTTCAATTCTGATAGATAAAGCAAAATTGCTCCCCATAGAGGATATGCCAGATTAATATTCCTCTGAGCCATAAATAAGAGTGCCTATTGTCTGTATCATTATCAGTTGGGTGTGTTATAAACTTTTTTAATCTTAGTAACCTGAATTGTAAAAACATCTGTTTATGCTTTTAATATATAGTTCTTTATAAAGAAATCAGGCATTTTCATCCAAACAGAGCCATTTGTGTTCCTTTTTTCGTATTATTTATTAGCCATTAAAATAAACATAGCTTTATTGAGAGATAATTTATACGCTCTACAATTCTCCCCATTGTAAATGTGCAATTCAATTCAATGATATTTTTTATTTTATTTATTTATTTATTTATTCATTTTTTATTTTTTTAAAGATTTTATTTATTTATTTGAGACAGAGAGAATGAGATACAGAGAGCATGAGAGGGAGGAGGGTCAGAGGGAGAAGCAGACTCCCTGCCGAGCAGGGAGCCCGATGCGGGACTCGATCCAGGAACTCCAGGATCATGACCTCAGCCGAAGGCAGTCGCTTAACCAACTGAGCCACCCAGGCGCCCTCAATGATATTTTTTAAAGATTTTATTTATTTATTTGAGAGAGAGAGAGAGGGAGAGAAAACACAAGCGAGGAGAAGGGCAGAGGGAGGAGCAGACTCCCTGCAGAGTAGGGAGCCCGATGCAAGGCTCAGTTCCAGGACCCTGGGATCAAGACCTGAGCTGAAGGCAGACGCTTAACCAACTGAACCACCCAGGTGACCCTCAATTCAATGATTTTTTTAAAAAAATTTGCTGTTATACAAACATTGTCACACTGTAGTTCTAGAACATTTGCAATACCTCAAAATGTCGTCTTCTGACCATCTGCAGAAAATCCTTTATCCCACACCTGACCTATGAAATCACTGACATGCTTTCTTTCTCTTCAAATATACCTTTTCTGGATATTTCATATAAATGAAATCATATAATATATAGTCTTTTGGATCAGGCCTCTTTTAGTTATTATAATGTTTTAGGGATTCATCTAAGCTGTAGGATATATCAGTACTTTGTTCCTTTTTATTGCTGAATAGTATTCCATTGTATGGATGTGCCACTTTTATTTATTCATCATTTGGTGGACATTTGGATGGTTTCCAGTTTTGGCTCTTGTGAGTAATACTCCTGTCAACATTCACTTACAAATAGTTGCGTGTTCATATGTTTTCATTTCTCTTGGATGGGTTCCAAGAAGTGAAATTGCTGGGCCATATGGTAAGTCAATGTTTCACTTCATAAGAAACTAAAAATTGTTTTGCAATGTGGCTGTATCATTTTACCTTCCCACTAACAATCAAGAAGGGTTCCAGTATCTCCACATCTTTGCCTACATTTTGGACTATCTTTTTTTCTGATTACAGCCATTCTAGTAGGTGTTAATATCTCATTGTGATTTTAATTATATTTGTATTTTAATTAATTTGTATTTCCCAAATGACTAATGAAACTGAACATATCTTCATATGTGTGTGGGTCATTTGTTTATTTTTTGCATATTATCTATTTAAATACGTTGTCCATTATTTCTAAGAAGTTGTCCATTTCATCTCATTTGTTTTATTTTTTGGCATAGTTGTTTATAAATTACCTTATAATCTTTTAAGTTTCTGTAGCTATGGTAGTGATGTTTCCTCTTTCATTCCCAAATTGGGTAACTTGTATTTTCACTCTTTTTTCCCTCAGTTGGTTCAATTAAAGATTTGTCAATTTTGTTGATCTTTTCAAAGAACCAACTTTTAGTTTTATTGCTTTTTTTCTCTTGTTTTTGTTTTCTATTTTATTGGCTTCTGTTCTAATATTTATCATTTCCTTTCTTCTGTTTAGTTTGGGTTTAGTTTGCTCTTCTCTTGCTAGTCTTTTAAAGTAGAAACATAGATTACTGGTTTGAGAGTTTTTTTTTTTCTTTTCTGATATATGCCTTTAAAGCTGTAAATATCTCTCTAAGTACTGCTTTAGCTGCGTGTCAGAATTTTGGTATAGTGTGTTTGGTTTTCATTCAATGCAACATATTTCTGAATTTACCTTATGATTTCTTCTATGACCTGAATTTGGTAGTTTGTATCCTCTATCCATCCACTTTTTATTGGTTAGTCTAGTTAAGATTTGTCAATTTGTTGATCTTTCCAAAGAGCTAACTTTTAGTTTTATTGTTCTTTTCTTTTCTTTGTTGTTGTTGTTTTGTTTTTTAATTTAGAAGTGTGCTGTTTAATTCTCAAGTATTTGGGTATTTCCCAGATTTCTTTCTGTTTTGGTTTGCAAATTAATTCCACTGTGGCTGAAAACATAGTTTGTTTGATTTTTTAATTTACTGAAATTTGTTTTATGGCCTACCATCTGGTTTCATCCTGGAAAATGATCCATATGAAAAGACCAGGCATTCTGCATTGGTTGGGTGGAATATTCTACATAAGTTAGTTAATTTTAGTTGATTGATAGTGTTGTTCAAGTCTTCTGTACCCTTGCTATTTCTTGTAAATTAGTTCAATCAGTTATTGGCTCTTGGATATTGAAATCTCCAACTATCACTGTTGAATTGTCTACTTCTTTATCCCACTGTTCTTTTATTGACTTCTTTTAAAAGAAAATATTTTTAGTGAACCATTTGAAATTCTCTTGATTTTTAAAACTATTTAAAAAAATTCTCTCAATGGATTCTCTAGGAATTATCAAATACATCTTAATTTATCACAATCTCCTGAAGATTAATACTAACTTAATTTTGGTAAAATACAGAAACTTTGCTCCAATGTAGCTCTATTCTTCCCCCCTTCTTTGTGCTATTATTGTTACATATATTACATCTGTTGTTATCAATTGAATAATACAGTGTTATATTTGTTGCTTTATACAATCTTATGTCTTTTAAAGAAGTTAAGGGAAGAAATGTGAAAAAAATATGCTTTTAAAGTATTTTATATTTGTCTACATTTCCAGTTCTTCATTTCTTCTTCTGTATTTGAGTTACCACCTGTGTCATTTAAGGCCAAAGGATTTCCTTTTAACGTTTTAAATGTTCTTTTCCTCTCTTCCCAAGAGCTCCAAACATATGAGTTAGCTCATCAAGAGCCTTTCACCAAGGGTAAAGAGACTTTGCCAGGAAGACAGGCCAGTTCTTAACCTGGAAATCAAGGCCTCTCCCTGTATTTAGGGGGGGGAGTTTGATTATGACCAGATGAGAGAAAATTTAATTCAAGTATAAAGTAGGATCCTGACCAACAACCTATATCCTAGGTTTGGGAATGCTAAATTCAATGAGAATCTTTACACATCCAAAATGGGTACATTCATGCTTGCATAACTTGTTTTAAGAAAACAGATAATCCTCTGTAACTGCTGATGATTCTGCCCCATTGGGTAAATATGGGGCCAAATTTACAGGTCCAATTTGTACTAGGTCAGAATTTCAAACCTATGATTAAATTTCCTACCAAAACTATGTATTTGGAAATGCATACCTTGAAATTTATGTCTCTGTGCAGTTTGAACTAAATTACGTATTAACCAGGGGGAGACAACAAATTCAACAAAGAAAAATTAAAACAAAATCTAATAGTGTGCTGCTTCATTTTTGCATTGTTCGCAATAAATAAAGCTAGAATAAAAAGAGGAGAGGACCATTGTCTAGACAAGACAGAAGATTGTTTTTGTAATAGACTTTACTCTTAAAAAGAAGCATTCTTCCCAGATTAAGTTGTGGCTCTATTATTACCTGATATTATCCATGAATCCCTTGCTTGGTACTCACATTATTTGAGTACTGACTCTATTATTAATCATCCTGAATATTATCATTACTGTTACCAAGGCATACAAAGGATTTGTTTTTAAGTTTCAGAAGTTTTATTTTAAATCTTTTGCTCTACATTTTTCTTGATGACAATTTCTTATTTCTTTGAAATTTATATCCTTCTCTTTTATTTTCTGAGAGATGTCATGAGGTATTTTATTTCTGCTAACTTTTCCATGATGTTGAGAGCTGCAAAGATTTGTGAAGCTGAAATAAATTCCTTCTTAATCATTTTCGACATTTCTTTAATAACACGTATATGTAATTTCTCAGTTCTGTTGATTCATTGTACTTTAGAAATACTCCTTTAAGGTTAGTGGATGTTAGTCTCATTTTGTGGTAGGAGAAAAGAGTACAGAGGAGTTTGACAGCTATTTTAAGACAAGGGGAAAATTTTGTGTGTATGTGGGGTGAGCTTAATAAAGGTTTTTCATGCATTCCGCTGTTGTGTGAGGAGGCAGGACTACCAAAAATGGTGGATTGTGGGCTGACAATTTTTACTACTTGTGGAAGTTTCTTTAGGAGCCATGGGGTTGGAGAAAGAGTTTTAGAGGGCAGAATACCTTCTCTTTTCCTAGGACTCTGTTGGATTTTGCACTAAGAGTTCCCCAGAGTCAATATAGTGCCCTGAGAATCATCAGTGAATATATAAAATGATTCATCTCTATCCATCTCAGAATCACATTCTGTCTTATGGAATATTATTATAGAAGTTAACCTACAGAAGAACTAATTCTATTAGTGCACTGCTTGAAATAGGCTACTTAAGAACCCTGATCCCATGTCCCCATCAAATTTGCATCATTAAACAAAAGATACATTTAGCAGGGGAGATGAAATTGGGTGGACATGATATATTGCTTCACAGGACTTAATTATAATTTGTAGAATGTTCGGTTTCTGCTAAGGCTGGTATAGCTAGAATGGCATTGGTTAGCTTCCGATCTGGAAAAAATGCCAGACTATTGATGAGTTTCCCCCAAAACGAAAGACATTTATTCATTCAACAGGTATTTACTGAGTTTCTATTATGTGTATTAAGCACCATGTTAGATGCCACATCTAAAATAAAATGTTAAATAGTCAAAACCCATTTTCTCATAAAGCTTTCAGACTTGTGGGAGAGATAGATAATAAAATAATGACACAAATAAATACGTATGATATATAAAGTTGTGTAATGGTATTAAACAAAGACCACTGGTCTGGAGGCTAAGGGAAGATTTCACCGACACCAATGAGGGGTCTGTGGTGGAGGCAGTTGGTTCAGAGAAAAGAAGGGAGTATGTGCATCGAGCTCATGGTGGAATGAGCATTACTTGTCCCAGGAACCCACAAATAAGGCTAAGATGGCAAAGCAGGAAGTACAAGAAGCAGAAATGTAAGATGTGAGAATAGAAAGGGAGGCAGAGGCCAGATCAGAAAGGATACTAAAGGGTAAAAAAGGAGCTCGGGCTTTAGAAGCACCCCCCAACCTTAACATTCAGGAAAGTAGATTCAGTTCTGAATCACCAGTTAGGTAGGCAAATTCTTACCTCAAGAGTTTTCCAATAATTGAGATTCCCTCTCCTGGAGAAGTAATAGAGTAAGTGATTTATGCGTTGTTGCATATGGATAAAAAATATTCCTAATATCCACAGCAGGGAAAGAAAAAGAGCACTTTTGCCTTTTAGTGTGGTGCTGTACTATCCACTTCTGAATGCAAAGCTAATTATTTGTCAAATTAAAGCCTATTTTTACCAGTAATATTATTACCCCTTGGAAATAATTGATCACCTTGGTTGCAGGGCTCTGGTGTAACAGTGGAGAATATAATTTTCCATATTCAAAAGGCTTGTAATAAATGTAGTTTGGTAGGTTTAGAATTAGCTTTAAAAGTAGAAATATAAACAGCAAATAAAAATTTGTCTTTTGTTCTTTCCTACTGTAGTTATTAGCTAGCATTAATGTGAGAAACGTCTGAATGCTTATATTCTAGTAGGCACAGTTTGATGATGTCCTCGTGGTCACCATAGAAGAGAAAAATTATATAAATGAATCACTTGTTTGTAGATGGGGCAAAAGTGAAGACAACTTCTGTGGGTGTCTGTGGACTCATTAGTTGCCTAGAAAAGACAGCTAAAGTTAAGGGTTATTTTTATTTTCTTCAAATTTTTTTTTGACTCAGATACAGTAGCAAGGAAACTTAAATATAGCTTAAAATACTGCATCATTACATAGCAATTTTCCCTGATAGTCTTTGATATTTTTTTGTATCTTTCATGTTAAGATAAAATTTATCCTTCCCCTCTCCCATTAGGGAAGTTAAGGAGAAGCCACCCCGAATGCCACCCCGAATGCCACACTTGGAAGATTGACTTCACAGATAAGGGTAGATAAAATGTGAAATCTCGTGCCCCTTTCAGGATGCCCTTGCTGGGTGTGAGACCAAGTGGGAGAATGAGCCAAGTATTTGTTGCATGAACATCCCTCTTTGAAAGTCTGTGACTGGGCAGAATTTCTCTTGCAGTGGATTATGTCCCAGTGGATTTGGTTCTGACCATTTGAAGGCTTTTGTGCCTTTCTGGGGTAATGTTTTCATGTTTCCCTTCTGTAGGTCATGTATCTCCTCCAGGAGAGACTTGGGGCACTGATCCAAGGGTGACGTGTCACAAAAGCCCATGATGTATATGGCTGAGCACACTGGAGATCAGGCCTCATTCTTGCATTCACCAGCCCCTTAACTATACCCCCCACTTTGCCTACTTTGCCTTCTGATTTCAACACACAACTTTTCTTAGTATTTAGTAACTGAGGAGCCTCATTTTCTGTTCTCAAATCCTGCGTACTATGCCCATATATTTGTCACACCCAATAAAATGCACTGTGCACTCACTTCAAATTAAAAAAAATTGTTAAGCACGTATCATGTGCCATGCACTCTGACAAGATTTTATACACGTTCTCATTCAATGCTCTCAATAACCCCACAAAGCAATGTTATTATCCTGATTTTAGAAATAAGGAAACTGAGACAAGCCAGGTGAAATAGCTGGTCGGTGACTAGGAAGTAGGAGAATCCAGTTTTGAATTCAGGCAGGCCAAGTTCAAGGCCTAAGCTCTTAACCACCTGACAGTACTGCCATAGCAAGTAGACTCTCTCTTCTGCATCACCAATTAATACTTTTTGAGCATCTTAGCTTCTACTTAACAGAAAACATGAAAACCATATAGCATGAAAACTCTCAGAAACTCACATCTGGATCTCTTCCTTGGACACAAAGAGAAAGAAGGGCTGACATGAAAAATGGCGCCCCTGTTTCTAATTTATTTTTTCATGGAATAAGAAAAGTGCAGAGAAGGAGAGAATTGTTCTAGAAAGGCTACTAAAAGGAATTTTCCAGATTTAACACCAGACATCGGTGTTGATTTGTCCTTCCTCCAGTGCTGAGATATGGTACTGAAGCAAACTGAGAAGAAAAAGATGGTGCTTGCTTTCACACTGAATGGATGCAATGTGGAGCCATTATGATGGAGGATCTGGGCAGGCCAGGAGGAAACAGGAGGACTGGGATCCGGTCTCCATTTTGCTCCTCTGCAGGGCAGCCCTGAGCAGTTCAGGACCTGCCTCTGTGGCATGCTGTTAGGTGAGGGAAGGAAAAAGAACTAAGCTGCCAGAGGGTCATCTCTGTACCAGCCCAGCTCTTGAGGCCCTTCTAAGACTATGAGTCTATGAAATGTAAAAGCAGAAAGGGCAGCCATTTGAACCCATTTTGGGTCAACAAATGACTACAGGCCAGATCTGGTGAACAAAAGGTAGAGAGAACAGAAGTGTCCCTACATAATTCCTTTTCCATATGCATGCACAATTAAAATAAACTTAGTTTAAAAAAAATAGCATCAATCTTTTTGGAAGAGGTTTGGGCATAGGAGAGCCCTGCCTGATATAGAGAGAGTGACAGGGGCTCGTTGTAGCTCATGAGGAAAATAACTTTGATTGTCACTGGTGATGTGCCTGCTGCCTGCTCTGAATGTCCCTCCTGTTATCTCCTGAAAGCACTCATCTGTGATTTCAAATATCATTAAGATTTCCATGGTAAATTAGCTTCCAGTTATTCCTGGTCTGTCTGAGGCCACAGCATTTATGCTCAAACAGGACTGCCAGCACACTCTGATGGGACAAAATGCAGATGAGTCATTGAAAGTAGCATGGTTATCTTTGCTTTTCTTAGACGAAAAACGCAAAGATGGCGGAGACTCTATACAGTTTACATGACTCTGCTGTTCAGTGTTGTTCGTGATTGCATTGAGCATCTCCGGGCTTGAGACCCGCACTGGTGAAGTCATCTTTTGATCTGATTGGTGTTTAGAGCCCATGCTGTTCTGTGAAGAATAAGGCCCAAGATATCTCGGTCCAATGTCCTAGTGAGTTTTCTCTGGTTTCTTTAGAGTAACCGAATGCAGCTTCATGCCTCCAGCACAAAGAATCAATGATTTTAAGCTTGTTTCATGGGTAGCAGCAGGAAAACATCACAATGCTCTCCTAGGACAGTTGTATTGATCTGCATCATTTCACTCAGGTTTCCCGCCATGTTGTGGAACATTTAGAGAGCGAAGCTACAGGAGATCTACCTGCATCAGCGCTCCTTGCTTTCTTATTCAAATAAAAGAAAAATCGAGTCTAGGGTTGCCCCATGTTGGGCTGGCCCAGATTTTGTGTTTCATCACAATTTTATGTGCTCCAGAGAATGAGTGAATATAAATACATCATTGACAATGAGGCAGATTGTCACAAGCAAGAAAAGTGAAAGAAAGAGGGAAGATTGGAAGGGAGGAAGAATAAAAGCACTTTGTCAGTGTACAATAGAACGAACAAGCATGGTGCTCTTATTGTAAGAGACTCATAGACCTACCCTAACAAATTTACTGTCAGTGCTTTGTAAGGACTGAATTTGAAATGTTACACAAAATCTTACACTATCATTCAATAATTACATTCACTATTAAAAGTGCAATTTGTCCATTTCCCACATACTGGAAAACTAACATCATTATGTATCCTTTTGGAATATGCACCTGTATATTTAGAATTTGTGATGAGTTAGAGAGGGGCTGATCTGAAATTTTGCTCCCTATCAGGGGATAAACAGATTCCTTATTCTGTATATAAGCTTTTGAATATTATTTCTTTTTTCCATTGGCCCAAGATTACTGACAATATTCTGAGGAAATGGATGTGTTTGTGTGGGCTGGTTTGTAGTGAAGGATCCATTTGTCACCATTCTGGGTGATGAGGTACTGAAAAAATGTGTAGAAAAGAAGGTGAAATCAAAAAAAAAGAGAAAGGAGTAGAAATGAATCAGCTATTAGGAATCAGCAGATGTAAGAAAGCAATGAAGACCTCTGCTCTGTAAGAATTATTTAGGATTGTGGTTTGCAGTGTTACAGGCTCTAGAGGGGGCAAGGGGGAGAGAAAAACATGCACATTTGAGCATTTCCTACAGTCAGCCTGCTTTGTATATATCTTCTCATTTAATTTTATCAACTGACAGTGAGAAGTAGCATTTTCTAAATCCTACTTCATAGGACATGATATAAACTGTGAGATTATGTAACTTTCTACAAGTTGCACGTTGAGGGGTGGGGAGGTAGGATTTGAACTCAGGTCTGTCTGACTTCAATTCTTTGTTTTTGTGGCAGAAGGTGTTTTCCAAAAGTGGCCATAATATTATCTTCAGTCTCACTGGCTCTTCTACTATGTGACCTTGCCAATCACCCATCAAAAGATGGTATCTATTTCCCCTCCCCTTGAATCTAGGCTGGCCTATGACTCACTTGTAGCCATTGAAATATGACAGAAGTGACACTACGTGACTTCCAAGGCTAGATCAGAAAGGGCCCAAGGGCCATAAAGCTTCTGCCTGATTCTGTTGGGACACAAGCTCTGGGGAAAGCCAGTTGCCATGGTAGAATTCTCACTACCCTGAAAGTGCCATGTTGGAAAAACCATCTTAAAGGTTTCTGTCAACAGTCCTAGATGAGTCCAGCCTTCCAGCCATCCTTGCCAAGGCACATATATAGTATGTGAAGCCATTTTGGATTCTCCAGACCAGCATAGTCATCCCCTGCGTGCCACCGAGTGACCCCAGTCAATATTCCAAGGAACAGAATAGGTAGTCAAGCCCTGCCCACATTCCCGACCCACAGAATCATGAAGGATAACAGATTTGGGGTGGTTTGTTACACAACTGTGGTAACTGACCACTTGATAACCATATGGTTGCCCTTTGCCCTAAGGCAAGACCAGCAGAGAAACGACCTGCATCTGAGTGATGGGGAGAACTTTGACAGACTGATCTGAGGCTAGTTAGAAACTGGTTCAAAGAGATGAAATGACAGCGTTTTCTGGAGCCTAGGTAGAGAAGGACTTGGGCTGAGAACAAACTGGTAGGAAAATCTAAATTATAAAACAACTACAGATAAGATGTTGTATCTTTGCAATAGCTCCTAATCATGTCTCCATTCCCTTCTCCCCTTCAGCAATCTTCTCCAATTCTAGAGTTACACATTTACTTAAAATCAACTCCATC
This sequence comes from Neomonachus schauinslandi, assembly GCF_002201575.2. Taxonomy (NCBI): domain Eukaryota; kingdom Metazoa; phylum Chordata; class Mammalia; order Carnivora; family Phocidae; genus Neomonachus; species Neomonachus schauinslandi. The sequence continues at coordinate 138,534,344 of NC_058403.1, forward strand.
ATTTTACCTTTTACTTTAAAATACTGCTCACTCACTTATGTCCACAGAAGACAGCCTAGATTTCTTACTTTGTCAGATCAGACTGTTCAGTATAAAAGCTAAAAGTCAAGGATTTGGAATCAGAAAGACTTAGGGTTGGTTAAATTTCTAATGAGAAAGCCTTGTTGTCTCTCAGTGTTTTTGTGTGGTCTATTTCTGGATATGCAGCATCTAATATGACCAAGATAATGTTTTCTGAAATAACGTGATTCTTCCATGGCAGGCATCCTTATAGACAGATAACTCATGTTGAGGCTTTATAAATTTACCTATTGGTCACCCTTTCCACAGATAACTTAAGGCCTATCTGAGATACCAAACAGTTATTTATACCATTTGCTCAACCAAAAAAGGCATCAGGCAGGTGTCTGTATATTAAAGTTGCTAAAGGAAATGCCCTAGATGATTCAGGGTTACATTTCTTTCCCAAGTTCATAGACAATTGCATTATCCAAAGCACCTGGGAAAGTCCTCAGGCTTACAAATGCTGTCAAGTAATTAAGGGTGAGGAATTCCACCCCCCCATTATTATAGACTTATGATTGGCAGAGATTTAAAAGACAATTGTAGAGTTTGTCAGGGACCCCCTCATCTTTTCCACAACAGGAAAGTCCATTTGTGTCCCACTGTATTTGGTAAGTGGCCTTGTGGGAAAAGTGGTGGCAGCTACGGTGCTAATAGTACTTTGTGACTAAGCTCAGTGCCAATATCATATGGCAGAACATTAGTGGTGAGGAATTATGGATTTATCGGATGCTGGGGCAGGAATGCGAAGCTTTGGAGATTGTTTGGAGCACATGCTGAGGTTTAACACCATAGATTTCTGAAGAGACCCTATCAGAGGATGTTAACCCAAGAAAGTCTATCTGGACTTTTTGGCTTGCTATTCACCTCACTTCTTTTCCAACCCCCATCATCTACAATTTTAAATGAGCTTTTTGTGTCTGACTTATTATCCTCAATCATTCGTGAATTTGACATCTTCTTTTAATTGACTAAGAGATGACTTTGTCCCATGTTCTACTTTTCTCTCGCCATATGCCAGGTTCTGACAGGCCAGCATAACATGGCATTTGAGAACTTTGTCTTTGGCCTAGATCACTTAGGCTTGATCTAAGCCTTGGCTTTTGTTTTACTATCGTGGGCAAATTATTCACCCTCTCTGAGCATCATTTTGTATTGCTCGAAAAGTGGTTTTAATAAATGTACTTGCACAGGGGTTGTTAGGGGAATAAAAAAATACTGTATATAATATGCTATAATCAGCCTGTATTGTTGCTCTTGTTGTTTTAAATACGTAATGTTGGCCCATTTTCTATTTTTAGCTTTGCCATTCTAACTCTGCCTTACCAACATCAAGGACTTCCAGCCCATTTCTCTGCTAATTGCCTCAAATAGGATAGGTTTAATAAGAATGCTTTAGTGCAAATGTACTATTCAATATTCACTAGACATTTGTAAGGATCTACAGAACAACTCTCTCAGAAAAGAAAATGGTGGCAGAAAATAAAAATCCTCCAAGAGAACTAAACTAGTTTTAAAAAAAAATTGAAGTGGTTTCATCATACATTGAAGACGGATTGTATGAATTGTTGTTCTGTACATTTCCTGAGGGCAAGGATCATGTCTGCCTTGTTCATTGCAGTATCCTTAGCACATGAAAAAACTGTCCCATACATAGAATGTCTTCAGTAAATATTTACTGAGTGAAGGAACAAACTGCACATATGTTAGCTTTGTTCCAATACCAGCAGTATTGTCTAAGAAAACAGCTCAATACTGCTCTAGAAGATCCTATTCATTTTCCCCTTCCTCCTGCTCGCCCTTCCTCCCTCCATCCCTTCATCTCTTTCTTTTAGCTCTTTCTGAGACAGCTGGAAAGAATGTGGCCTGTTTAAAATTTCCCCTTCAGTTCCCTCTCTGCTGCTTTCACACTCAGGATATCATCCAAACACAGTATCAGTCTTGGGATTTTTTTGAAAAGAAGATGAACCATTGGAATATTTCAGGGGCAATAGAAATTTCAAACTGAAAAGTTGGGTCTTTGGATTTGTGATGTAGCATCGTTTTTCAAACATTTTTCAAATAGAGAAGTTGGTCAAAGTTGAGGTTGGCACACATGTTTCTTGGGGCATAAAGAATCACAACTGTCAATGTCATTAAAGGACTCTGACAGTAACTGGACATGTTGGGATCCTATGGTATATTCTCCAATAAATCCCAGACTTCGTGTCTGAGTGAGCTGCCGTAGCTTTGGGGTAGAAACAACAAAGTCATCAATTGCCTTTATGTCAATTATATCTGATCAGTACTAGTGAGAAGTACATATTTGGGGATCCTAAAAGTTTATCCCATGTTTCAGTCTAAACCGAAGTGACTCTGAACCTTTTCCTCTTTGTTATTTCTCCCTCTCCTTGGAGTAGTTGGTACAGTGGTTCCAGAAGCCTAAGAAGGTACATTTTGCGATAGAACTAGCTGATGCTGGGGCCCGAAACACAAAGAAAAAGGAAAACCTGTCAGAAAGCTGAAACCCAGAGGCTGAAAGGAAAGCCAGAAAGTCTCCCAATTGGGCAACTCTGGCCCCACCATGGAGCAGATCTGTGGCTGGTCTGCTTCGGTTTGAATCCTGACTCTGTCCTTAGTGGTTTTTCTAGTATTATGAATCTGTCTTTACCTCAAATTGCCACATTTAAGGAGAAAATAGCAAATTCAGTGATATATATGTATTTCATATACCTGTTAGCTGCTAGTGCTATTTTTACTATTATTATCATGACTGCCCCCAGAGGTACAACCAGGGACTTGAGGTTCAGCTCCGGCCCAGTTGCCACTCAGGTGGGGCCCTGCAACCAGCCCCCTGCCTGGGAATTTGTTGGAAATGCAGAATGTCAGGCCCCACTCATCTTCCCTATTCAAAATCTGCATTTTAATAAGGCCCTCTGAATGATTCAAGTGCACAGTGAAGTTTGAAGAGCCTGGACTGCAGGTAGAGCAAGGGAAAGGGTGTGGGGTGGAGGTTAAAGGATTGAGATCAGTGTCCTGAAGGAGACTTAACTGGTTTATTTTCACCGGTGGACAGGAACTGGCAGAAGGGACGGTTTGCCCTGGTTTTCCTGCAGGGAAGGGAACAGGGAGATGAGAGAATTTAGAGCAAATACTGGGGCCCACAGCTGGGCTTTCTGTGCCAGACCCTCACTTATGTTGGTTTAAGAATAAAATGAAAGGCTCTTGGAATTGCAATCTTAGAGTAGGAGACAGACCTCAAAGCCTTGAGTACTCTCCCAGCGTCCAGTTTGAGACTTGAGCTGATCAGGTGCCAGGAGGAAGGTCATCCTTGATTGTTTACCAAGCATCCTTGAGAAATTTTTTTTTTTTTTTACTTTGTGTCTTACATTCTCCACCTTTTTACTCTGAGCTTCACTAAAGGATTCATGATGAGAGGAGACGGTGCTGTGTAGAAAAATGATCTTTACTGCTGCAAAATATATCCCTGCCAGAAACGAAAAATGCTGCAGCACTTAATTAAAGAACATAGAAAGTCACCAAAATATTAACATTGAACCATGGCCTCTGCCTCTCACTTTTTTGCTTAAGAATCTCACAGAGGAGGAATGACAGCAGGGAAGGCAATCTGAATCTTCCTTCCCACCCCGCCCCCAGTCCTCTGAAGAAAGACTTTGTTCAGCAAATTAAACAGGTAAACAAGATTTTAAGAAGAATGTTTAAACTGCTTAATAGAACAAATTGTTTTTTAACACCCTTAAGCAGCTGTTGGAATCATCGATTTACATACACATAATGAATATGCTAATTGCAAGTCTTTCTCTCCTCATCATTAAAAATAGGTCTCCCTTGGGACTTCTAAAAAGACAGCTCATTGTTATTCTGGTTGTAGTTACTATATATACTTGGGTGCACTCATTTACGTATCTTTACAATATATATGCTTTTGCTAATTGAGGTATGTCTTCCATACTCAAGTACTTGAGTCCGTGAAATTCTACTATATGTGAACATGTAGAAACTTGCAAATATATTTTAAAATCCATTGTCCTGCAAAATAATTTAAACAGTGCATGGATTTTTCACTAGGCTTCCCACATTTACCTAGTTTATCAGAGTTTTAATGTATCCTATGGAAGGAAACCGTTAGAGTTCAGATAATTATAATATTATTGCTTTGAGTCATCATTTCAATTATTACTGATGTTCCTAGACGTTCAGGGTACGATATATTTAAGTATAGCCCATTTCTTTTGAATCCTGAACCTGTGGGCTTTATTAATCTGCATGGCTCATTTGCATTAATATGAATGGAAATATTGATTGTATCTGAATTATTCATCACTTAGAGATGTTAATCTGAGTACAGTTGCTACCTTGAAAATACCAAGCACAGTATTTATTTTACTTGTTTTCTATATAAGGCAGTTCAGACACTTAAACATAACAAAAGTAAATCTGAGAAGACTCAAGGAAACACGAGTAGATGATAGATAATAGGCATCCTGTAAGATAATTATCTCAGGCACTGAATTTGACTGTAAATGCAAAGTGGCTAAAGAAATTACAGAAGTCATCTTGGATTACTTGGTCATGTCATCATCCATTTTGAATCCCCAATTTAGAGCTTTGAGTAAAACACCTCACAAGTGATAATAATTTATATTTTAAGAAGCTTGATATGGCCTGATTATGAAAACTCAACTAGGAACACTACAAAGTGACCATGCTGACAGGATTCTGAACTGTGACTGCAACATAGGAGCTTGAATAATTAAGGTGAAATCAGTTTTTGGAAATAATTCAAAGCAATGATTAAGATATTGTCTGGTTAGGTACAAAATCGAATCATGTATTTATGATTCTGAGATGCATCTTTATATAATGATTAATAAATAATGCACTGATTTGAACATACAAGGGAATGAAAAACATTAAAAAAAACTAGAATTGTTTCTGACTTCATTAATATTAAAATTTTTCTCCAACATTGGTTTGCTATTTACTCAAGCTCTTTGCAATTCTGTAAATGAGCTCTCCTACCTACCGCACCCCCCTTTTTTGGGTCAGGATTAGAGTTTCATTTTTCCCTTAAACCAATTAAATATCTCTTATAGAGTGTGAGCTAAACACACTTTCTTTGCATCCTCATCAACTTGTACTCTGGAGATTATACCTTTCGTGAACTTTTTTTGTGACTTTCTTAAGAGCTCTCAATTCCAATTTTTTCTGTTTTGTTTTACACCATTGTCCCTATTTAGAAAATAAGCGAGCTTTCAGAGTTGTCTTAAGTTTCAAGTAATCAGAGGTATTTTAGTAACAAGCCATGCTCTCCTAATTCATCCTTAAAAGTCCCTTCCCTTCCCCTCCCGTTCTCTTCATTTTCCTTGTCTTTCTTCTGTAAACCTATTTACAATTTTACTATCACATCTAGGTTTCTTAAAGTTGAATATGAAAAGCTAGCATTTCATAACCTGCGCCAGTGTTGCATATTCTTCACCTTAAAGCTAAGCATAAAGATGCATTTATCAGATAGACATCAATATAAAGGAAGGATGTGGGTGACATAGGGAATGATTTCTTGACTAGTAAATTGCTCAAACAACTGGTTGTTCTAATCGCCTTACAAAAACATAGGTGATATCATTAAACGTTACCTCAGTAAAATTATTTTAGGTATGGCTGGTGGTCTAATTTAATAAAGGGATGAGACTTGAAAGATCCATGGGAACCTAGAAGAATAAAATATGTATCTTAAACATTTAGCAAGTTGAGTGAAATCATAATAAAATTTTCTGTTAAGTGTCTATGAAGCCGAAATCAGAGTATTTAATAGATCTTAGGATTTCTTCTGAAATTATTAACAGAAAAGAATGAAATGCTGCCAGTGACATAGTGCCAGGCTATTCAACCCTATGAATATATATATGTATATGCAGTGTGAACCTAAAGGCACATAAACCCCAATGTGGTATTTGAATGCATAGTCCTGTCAGAATTAATATTATAAACAATGTCTTTTCTTGCAACTAAAAATGAGGGCAAAATGAAAAGAGGAAAAATGAAATTCTTCTTAGCATGCTGACATTAATAATGGGATATTAAGAAGACATTTTCAAGAAAGCAGCATGAAGTCTAACCGACCTAGACTTTGACTGAGGATGGCATGTCCTTTGTAGTCTTCTGTCCTCCATCTCTACCAGCAAAATAGATTTCTACTACTGCTTCCACCTCAGTGTTGTTCAAGTCAGTCAAAAAATTCTATGACTCCTTTTGACACAATAGATTTTTTCCCCCTATTCCCTCCCTGCAGAGGTTACCAACATGGCAAACAATTATGTATCTTAAGGTGAAAGCAACATCCATGCAGAGCTGAGCATTTTTTACCTCAGGGGATTATTGATTTGTGCAGTGACTTTTGTCCTTGGTAAACCTCAGTTTTCAATGGTGTGCAAATTTGTAAGTATCAGCCCAAATCCCAGGGGCCTTTCTTCAATTAATACATGCTTTATTGGGAAGCTTGTTTTTCTCCACAGGAATTCACTCTAGACATTTGAGATTCCAGATATAGACAGAATGAGATTTCAAAAGAGTAAATATACTAAAATGATGGGCTAATGTCAAAGTCAAACTAGCTTTAGATTAGCCTCACAATTAGTTTGATTAAAATTGGGAAATCAAATTTTATTATGGATGCTCACATAATACTCCAGAACAGTTTCTTCCTCTTGTTACTATGGATATTTTGGGTTGGATAATTTTTTTTTTTTTCCTGTGAGGAGCTACCGTGTGCATCATAGGAAGTTGAACAGCATTCCTCAGTTATACTCACTAGATGTCAATAGCACCCTAGCTGCCCGTTGTGACAAACCAAGACGCTGCAGAGAGTGTCAAATGTCCCCTGGGGGACAAAATCAGACCCTGGTTGAGAACCACTGCTGTAAAATATTCAGTGACTTCTCTTGCAAGTCACACAGAAAATGATGGATTCTTGTAGCTAAAGATGTTATCTGGGGATGCCTGGGTGGCTCAGTTGGTTAGGCGACTGCCTTCGGCTCAGGTCATGGTTCCAGGGTCCTGGGATCGAGCCCCGCGTCGGGCTCCCTGCTTGGCAGGAAGCCTGTTTCTCCCTCTCCCACTCCCCCTGCTTGTGTTCTCTCTCTTGCTGTCTCTCTCTCTCTCTCTCTCTGTGTCAATTAAATAAATAAATAAAATCTTTAAAAAAAAAGTTATCTGATCCAGGATCCTTCATTGGGCAAAGTTGTTTTTTTGTTGTTGTTGTTTTTTGTTTGTTTTTGTTTGTTTGTTTTTAATAGAGCTCAGTTTCTTCATTTGTATGACACCTAAGTAATCCTCAGTTGTTCTGGTCTGATATGACTGCATTTGTATTTTCGGTTGCTAAAGTCTGGTAGGATGACATGACAGTACCTTCAGGACAACTGCCAGGTGTCTCTCACCATCAGGGCTATGAACTTCTGCGTTCATTGTTACCTTCTGGCATTCTTCTACCTGCAGCAGCTCAAATCTGGTTCTCCTTTCTTCTTCTACATCTGTTTCTTTTCTTTTTTTTAATTGAAGTATAGTTGACATATAGTATCCTATTATTTTTAGGTGATTCGATCAAATCATGGTGATTTTACACATTTTTTCTACATTTCAAGTGCTCCTTATGAAAAGTGTAATCACACCTGTCATCATAGAAACTTATTACAGTATTATTGACTATATTCCCTATGCTATACATTATATCCCTTTAACTTATTTTATAAATGGAAATTTGTACCTCTTAAATCCCCTTCACCTACTTTGCCTGCACCCCAACCCCTCCCCACTCCACTCTGTTGACCAAAATTTCCTGTATCTATGAAGCTGTTTGGTTCTGTTCATTTTTTTTTTTCAGATTCCACATACAAGTGAAATCATGGTGTTTGTCTTTCACTGTTGACTTATTTCACTTAGCATAGTAACCTCTAGTCCATCCATGTGTTGCAAACGGCAAGATTTCATTCTTTTTTACAGGTGAGTAATGTTTTATTGCCTGTGTGTATGTGTGTGTATATATATGCACACACATACTTTATCCATTCATCTATTGATGGACACTTAGGTTACTTCCATATTCTGGATATTGTAAATAATGCTGAAATAAAAACAGGGGTGCATACATCTCTTCAAATTGGTATTTTTGTTTTCTTTGGATAAATGCCCAGAAGTGGAGTTGCTGGATCATATGGTAGTTCTATTTTTAATTTTTTGAGGACCCTCCATATTGTTTTCCATAAAGGCTTTATCAGTTTACATTACCACTGACACTGTACAAGGGTTCCCTTTTCTCCATGTCCTTGCCAACCCTTGTGATTTCTTGTCTTTTTCATCTTAGCCATTCTGACAGGTGTGACGTGATATCTCATTGTGGTTTTAATTTGCATTTCCCTGACTATTGGTGATGCTGAACGTCTTTTCATGTACCTGTTAGCCATCCGTATGTCTTCTTTAGGAAAATAATTTCAAGTTCTCTACCCATTTTAGAATCAGGTTGTTTGAGGGGCACCTGGGTGGCTTAGTTGGTTAAGCGTCTGACTCTGTTTCAACTCAGGTCATGATCTCAGGTTCATGAGATCCAGCCTTGGGTCGGACTCCACACTCAGTGGAGAGTTTGCTTGGGATTCTCCCTCTCCCTCTCTCTCTACCCCTCCCCCATCTCTCTTGTTCAAAACTAAATAAGTAAGTAAATAAATAAATAAAATAAAATAAATCTGGTTGTTTGAATGTTAAGTTGTGTAAATTCTTTATATTTTGGATACCAACCCATATTGGATGTATGATATGCAAATATCTTCTCCCATTCACTGGTTCCCCTTTTCATTTTGTTGATGATTTCCTTCACCGTGCAAAAGCTCTAGGTTGATATGATACCATTTGTTTATTTTAGCTTTTGTTGCTCTTGCTTGAGGAGACTGATTCAAAAAATATTGCTAAGACTGATGTCAAAGAGCTTATTGCCGGTGTTTCCTTCCAGGAGTTTTATGGTTTTAGGTCCTCCGTTCAAGTCTTTAATCCATTTTGAATGTGTTTTTGTATATGGTATAAGAGAGTGGTCCCGTTTCATTCTTTGGCATGTAGCTATTCAGTTTTTCCAACACCATTTATTGAAGAGACTATCTTTTCCCCATTGTATACTTTTGCCCTTTTTGTCATAGATTAACTGACCATATATTTATGGGTTTATTTCTGAGCTCCTTTTTCTATTCCATTTATCTATGTATCTGTTTTTGTGCCAGTACCATGATGTTTTGATTACATCTTTGTGATGTAGTTTGAAACCAGGGAGCATAATACCTCTAGCTCTGTTCTTCTTTCTCAAAATTGCTTTAGCTATTAGGGGTCTTTTGTGGTTCCATACAAATTTTAGGATTCTTTGTTTTATTTCTGTGGAAAAATGCAATTGGTATTTTGATGGGGATTGCATTGAATCTGTAGATTGCTTTGGGTAGTACGGACATTTTAACAATGTTAATTTTTCCAGTCCATGAACACGGAATATTTTTCCATTTACAGGCATACCTCATTTTACTGCACTTCACCATATTGCACTGCATATATAATTGTGTTTTTTAAAAGTTGAAAGTCTGTGGCAAACCCTGTATTGAGTGAGACTATGAGCACCATTTTCCCAATAGCATTTACCTGTTTGATGTCTCTGTGTCACATTTTTGTAATTCCTGCAATATTTCAAACTTTTCTTTTTACTATATTTGTTATGGTGGTTTGTGATCAGTAATTACAACTTGCTGAAAGCTCAGATGATGGTTAGCATTTTCGGTGATAAAGTATTTTTTTAAAGATTTATTTATTTATTTGAGAGAGAGAGAGAGAGAACAGTGGGGAGGGGCAGAGGGAGAGGGAGAGACTCTCAAGCAGATTCCATGCCGAGTGTGGAGCCCAATGTGGAGCTTGATCCCATGACCCTGAGATCATGACCTAAACTGAAACCAAGAGTCAGATGCTCAACTGACTGACCCACCCAGGTGCCCTGTGATGAAATATTTTTTAATTAAAGGAAGTACATTGTCTTTTTTAGGCATAATACTATTGCACATTTTATAGACTATGCTATAGTATAAACATACTTTATATGCATTGAGAATGGGAAATCAAAAATTCATTTGACTAGCTTCAGTGTGATATTTGCTTTATTGCAGTATCTGGAACCAAATTTGCAATATCTCTGAGGTATGCTTGTATTTGTGTCATCTTCAATTTCTTTTATTACTTTCTTATAGTTTTCAGAGTACAGTTCTTTCACATCCTTGGTTAACTTTACTCCTAGGTATTTTATGCAATTATAAATAAGATTGTTTTCTTAATTTCTCTTCCTGATAGCTCATTGTCTGTGTATAGCCATGCAACTGATTTCTGTATATTAATTTTGTATCCTGTGACTTTACTGAGTTCATTTATCAGTTCTAATAGTTTTTCTGTGGATTTCTATATATAGTATCATGTCATCTTCAAATAGTGACAATTTTACTACTTCCTTTCCAATTTGGATGCCTTTTTTTTTTTTTTTTTTTGCTGATTTCCATGGCTAAGACTTCCAATACTACGCTGGATAAAAGTGGTGGGAATTGGCATTCTTGTCTTTGTTCCTGATCTTAGACGAAAAGCTTTCAGCTTTTGACCATTGAGTATGATGTTAGCTGTGGGTTGGTCATATATGGCCTTTATTATGTTGATGTACATTCCTTCTATATATACTTTGTTGAGAGTTTTTAGCATAAGTGAATGTTGAATTTTGTCAAATGCTTTTTCTGCATCTACTGAGATAATCATATATTTTTTATTCCTTTTGTTAATCTGGTGTATCACATTGATTAATTTGTGGATGTTGAAACATCTTTGTATCCCTGGAATAAATCCCACTTGATCATGGTGAATGACTCTTTTAATGTATTGTTGAATTTGATTTGCTAATATTTTGTTGAGGACTTTTGCATCTATTTCATCCAGGATATTGGCCTATAATCCATGTGTGTGTGTATGTGTGTGTGTGCATGCATGCTGTTTTTGTCTGGTATTGATATCATTTATGAAAATGCTGTTTCATAAAATGAATTTGGAAGCTTTCCTTCCTATTCAGTTTCTTGGAATAAGTGGCAAAGGATGGTACTAATTATTGGAATGTTTGGAAGAATTCATCTCTGAAGGCTTGACTTTTGAACTTTGGTAGTTTTTGAATTACTAATTCAATTTCATTAATTGTATCAGTCTATTTAGATTTTCTATTTCTTTGTGATTCAGTTTTAGAAAATTGTGTGTTTCTAGATTTTTCAATTTGTTAGTATATAATTATAGTAATCTCTTATGATCCTTGTATTTCTGGGGTATCAGTTGTACCATATCCTCTTTCATTTCTAATTTTATTGATTTGGGCCCTCTCTCTTTTTTTCTTGATGAGTCTGTCTAGAAGTTTATCAATTTTGTTTATCTTTTTGAAGAACCAGCTTTAAGTTTTACTGATCATTTCTGTGTTTTTAGTTTCCATTTCATTTATTTCTGCTCTGGATCTCTATTATTTCTTCCCTTCTGCCAACATTAGTCTTTGTTCTTTTTCTAGTTTCTTTAGGTATAATGTTGGATTATTTACTTTGGATTTTTCTTGTTTCTTGAGGTAGGCCCGTATTGCTATGAACTTCCTTCTTAGAACTACTTTTGCTGTGTCCCAGAGATATTGTGTTTCTGCTTTCATTTTTTTCAAGGTATTTTTAAAAAATGTTTCTCTTTGGTTTCCTTGTTAAACCATTGGTTGTTTAGGAACATATTACTTAGTCCTCATGTGTTTGTGGCTTTTGTCCAGTTTTATTCTTGTATTGATTTCTAGTTTCATGCCAGCGTGGTCAAAAAAGATGCTTAATTTAATTTCAATTTTCTTGAATTTATTGGGACTTGTTCTGAGGCCTAATGTGTGATCTGTCCTGGGGAATGTTCCATGTGCACCTGAAAAGAATGTGTATTCCAAAGTTTTTGGATGAAATGTTCTATATATATCTGTTAAGTCCATCTGGTCTAATGTGTGACTTAAGGCCAATGTTTCCTTATTGATTTTCTGTCTAGATGATCAATCCATTGATGTAAATGGAGTATTAAAGTCCCCTGCTATTATCGTATTGCTGTGAATTTCTCCCATTATGTCTGCATTATTTGCTTTATATATTTAGGTTTTCTCATGTTAGATTACAGAAATATTTATGAATGTTATATCCTCTTTGATTCTTTTATAATTATGTAATGCCCTTTTTTTGTCTTTTATTACAGTCTTTGTTTTAAAGTCTATTTTGTTTGATATGAGTATTGCTGAGCCAGCTTTCTTTTCATTTCCATTTGTATGGAATATCTTTCTCCACCTTTTTACTTTCACTCGGTGTGTATCTTTAGATCTGGAGAGAGCCCCTAGGCAGCATATGGATTTATTTTTTTAACCACTGATCTTTGCTGAAAATTTTGAAATTGTGGTCTTCCAGCTTCATAAAAATTACACTAAAATCCCTGGACTTCATAAAAGACTGATGACTTCAAATCTAGAGACTTTTCCTCAATTTGCATACTTCTTTCTACAGTATTGGTTCTATTGTCTACCTCTTGTTTCTTTAAATTCTTATGTCTCTGAGCACCTCAGCACCTCTTTCATCATTGTTTTTTTTAGATTGTGTTTATTTATTTGAGAGAGAGAGAGAGAGAGCATGCATGAGTGGGGGGGGAGGCAGAGGGAGAGGGAGAAACAGATTCCCCACTGAGCAGACAGCCAGACATGGGGCTCAATCCCAGAACCCTGAGACCAAGACCTGAGCCAAAGGCAGACGTTTAACTGACTGAGCTGCCCAGGCACCCCACCTCTTACATCATTCTATTTTTAAAGTAAAGATGCTTTTCTCTTCTCTAACTTTGGGCTCTTCCCAAGATTCCAGTCTTTAGTTCTCCATGTGTTTTCTTTTCTTTTTGCTTTTTAAGCCGTCCCCCCACCCCCGGCGAAGGTAAATAATTTTTGTAGCACAATGTCTTACATCAATGCACATGTCTTTCAGAATTGGACTTGAGCTTCCAGGGTGCAGCACCATTTTCTTTTCTTCCTGCTGATTACCCCTCACCTCCATGGGAAAAAAAGTGAACACATAAGAGATTATGCGGCACCTGCCTTCCATTCTGATTTTTACTTAACCCTATCCTCAACTTTAGAATTTTATAACTTGATTATTATTTCATAAAAATCATTTCAATTTCAATTACAATTTGTTATTTTGGGTATTTATCATTTTCTGCATCTATGTAATTTTCCATAATTTCTTTTACCATTGTCCAAAGAATACTGCAATTCACAGACTGGTAGGTAAATGCTTGCTTATTTTTTAATTTTTTTTTCCCCACAGGATACATTCCTTGAAGTAAAAGCATTGATTCAAAGAGCCTTAAGGTATTTAATGGCCAATCAGCATTGCTCAGAGGGGATCTGCTTGGCTTCATGCATCAGTTGAGTAAGTACCCAAGAGGTTCTTGTTATGTTCTGAGCCCTGTACTCCTTTTTCTAGTTGCTTCTGTGTGCAATCCATTTGTCATTCTACTAACTTAATTTTGCTTAAACCTTGTTTGCATCTGTTATTTTCCTGCTTGGAAACCTCTTACCTACACTCAGGCCTCATGCTAAGGCTGAACTCTCTAGACTACAGCGAAGCCTTGCCTGCTGCCTTCCCCCCAAGTGCGTGTGTAAGCATGTGTGTGCACACACACAGGGCCTCAGCTTTCTTTTCCAATAGGATTTCCACTACCCTCCAGTATCACCCTTCTACATCTCTTTAGGTTGATGTCCTATCCTTATGACACTACCTACTCATTACTGATTCTGTATTTTTGCATTCCCACCCACCACTCCTTCAAAGAACCGGTAAGGCATTCCAAGCATTCTCCTCCTCCAAAAGTACAGCATATCCCAGTGGTATCCTTTCTCCTCAAACCCGAATTAGTCCTGTCTTTTCCAGGTTAATTGGTGGAGCCAATTAACCACCACTTAGTATTATTCTGTGCTTCAAGTATATAAGCTCTTTCTAGGTAGGATTGTAATAATTTTCACCTCTCGTTCTGAACAGAATGCCATGTACTCTGTTTTATGGCTCATAAATGAATTCGACATTTTTTGAGCGTCTACTATGTGTTAGTCACTGTTCTCAGCTCTGTGAGTACAATGCTAATAAATTAGCTATGGTCTCTAACTTCGTCACATGGACAATCTAAGAGTCTACAGTTTTTGCTTTCCAGACCTACCCATTAAAGCACACACTGAATACCCATATTTTCCTCAGAGACTCAATTTTGGGCTGCTGTTACCTACCCCATCTCAAAACTGCTTTGTGATAACTTATTATAGAAATAGACAAGAACCTGGGAATTTAATGAATAAGTACAGCTCAGACCCTTATTTATGAAATTTAGTTCTGCTTTATCTGGTCTTTCCAGTGTAATAAGTGAAAGTATTCAAAGAATTGTAGGGCTGGTGGAGCTGGATTTCACGGAGAGCTTCTCAAAGTCAATTCTGGGGCTATCCATAAGGATTATTGTATTTTAAAGAAAAAGGCATACAATATCTTCTTATATTCAAAATTTCCACTGTTAAATAAGATTTACTAAATGAGAGTAAACACAGATTATATAAAAACATATAAAGATAACAGAACTAGATTACAGCTGTGAAGGATTTGTACACTGAGCAAAAAAGCAATGCAAATGTGATAACCTTTATTTTTAGCCCCCAAAATATTGTAATGGATTCACTTTGGGTGGTATCTCAGCTCTGAAAAGTCCTTTGATTGAGAAAACTGGAAATCCCCAGCCTTTGATGAGTACTGTTAGATTCTATTTTGCACTATGAAACATGCAACTTTGTCATGATCTTAAACTGTAACAAAATATCTTTAACTCAAGAAACTATCTTTTTTTTAATTTATTTTTTATTATGTTATAACATCAAGAAAATATCTTAATGGAGGTGTAAGTACTGAGGTCTCTTTGCATTAATAATCTCCATTGGTATCAAAATCTCTGAGAACATGAGTGGGAAGTGGGGGAAGTGATTAGGGAGACTTTATACTTTAATTTGTAACAAATAATACACAAGAAAAGAAAGGGGAAATCTCACAAGTAAAGGGATTAGGCAAAAATACAACTCAGGATATCAATGACCAGTGTGTTTCCTTTGGCTAATCTAATAGTGAACTCAGGTAAGAAAATAGGGAAAAAAAACCCACAAAAAAAAACAACACCTATGTTGTTAATAAAAGAAGAAAGAAAAAGAAGCAATAATGATGATTTATTCACAAATTCCCAGGGACTTAATGACAAATGTTCTTGGGCATAATGAGATGATTTTGATTGTGTTTATTTCTCACACTTTCTATTCAAGATGATCTAAGGAAAAATATGAGAATAAAAACAATTAGTGAATGTTTTTCAGCTTTAACACTTTATATCTGAAATTTTGAATGATAATTTAAACTGGGGAAGACAGAGTTTTGGAGGTAATATTGTTATTTCTTCTTGGTTTAATTCTTTGGAAAGTTAGAAAATGTGTTATTTTTAGAGACTAGTCTCTGAAAATACAGAGGCAATGTTGAATAATATGTATAATAAGTAATATAAATATATTTATATCAATATATATATTTACAAAATTAGATGGGTCTACCTTAGTTAGGCATAAGGAAAACTTTTGGCTGATATAATTTACTGCATTTCTACCTTTGCTCTCTCTTTATATTACAAAGCTGAGAAAATTCCATGGAGTTCTGAAGTTTTCAGAAGTTTCTGTACACCTTTTGTTGTATTTATACCCCTTGAACATCAGTTTCACCTTATGTTCACAGTTCATATGTTTCCAAGACCCAAGCTAACCCTGTCTCCCTGATATAAATCTCATATGTAATAGCAACGAATGGCTATCAGTGGACTGTGAGTCCAACGTGGTTTCACACATCTATTTACATAGTCAATTTTTTTTTAAGCAGAGGTACAACATTTTGCTAAATAGTACATTTTATTTTCAATCTAAGATGGTGTCCTGTTCAGACCTCAAAATCTTTACCAATGATTGAAAGTGCAGGGAATTCAAATATGGAGGAACTTTCTAAGGGTGAAAAAGCCCCAGGTCACAACTTGGGCCAATGTGAGTCACTGTGGTTGAAAATGCTCAAAATGAGGCTGCATCACCACCTGGAAACTGTGTGTAGTTAAAGGATGTTTTACTGCATATGTTGGAACTAGATTAGTAGTTTATTTCATCTTTTTTTTTTTTAAATCTCAGTTTCAGAGTTTATATTCTTTTTTTTTTTTTAAGATTTTATTTATTTATTTGAGACAGAATGAGAGAGAGAGAGAGCACATGAGAGGGGGGAGGGTCAGAGGGAGAGGCAGGCTCCCTGCCGAGCAGGGAGCCCGATGCGGGACTCGATCCAGGGACTCCAGGATCATGACCTGAGCCAAAGGCAGTCGCTTAACCAACTGAGCCACCCAGGCGCCCCCAGAGTTTATATTCTTTATAGCATACGGTCATCACCATCCACTCAAGAGTTCTTTTTGTTTTGTTTATTTATTTATTTATTTATTTTTACAGTCCACAGTATTTGTTAGTTGTTCATTTATCAAGGAAATCATTCCATAATCCAATATTCATGTTTCAAAGTTCAGGAACACAGGTGAGTGACAAACTTCCATGGAACTCAACCCAAAGAAATTTTATACATTCCAAAATCACTTTGCACTCTGCAAGATACCAGCCTTCTTCATCTCCTCAAAATCTTTCATGAATCATAGTTTCTGTAGAAAGCTGAATATGCCTTCTTTATTGGTTCAGTCACAGCAAATTTAGAGAAAGCTGCAATCCCCAGAGATACGGTGACTGCTCCAACAGTATGATATCTCAGTTTGAAGGCCTCGCATCTGAGGTATCGTCAAACCCTGGAAGTCATGGTAGTTATTCTCCTCAAAACCAACCTCAAACAGAATGTCCTTCCTAACTGATACAACAAGAGTTCTTTTTTTTTCAAACTTTTCATTTGGTCCTCCCTTTCTTCCCTCATTTTATTCCCTCAGATGGGAACTCACTCAAGTATGTGTAACTTATCCTTAAATATCCATTTCTTAAAAAATGTGTAGACTTTATGAGCATACATGTCTTAAATGTACACAAATGGTATTATTTAGAAATCTCATTTACTTTCCTAATGTGGACATTTGACGATATTTATTTACAGTTGATTATACCTAGGTCATAATTACTGATTTTGAAACTTTTGTTTTGGCTTTAGAATCCTCTATTAAAAAAGAATTTTATAGACCATCAGACAGGATGGACAAGTGAAAGTAGTACTGCTTTGGCTAAGGTGGGTGTGTGGGGGTCTGGAGCCCCCTTCAGTCTGCTTGGTCTTTCCCTTACTCCCTAATGTGGTCTCTGAAGTGTCTCTTCTGAATTGAGGGCTCTTTGGAACATGATATGGCAACTCTTGGACTAGATGCTTTTGAAATCATACTCCTACTCCTTTTCCAAGATCTATCCTTGTATGAAATGCAGGGTATACATAAGCTTATCTGAACTTTCTGTCAGGCCAACTAACCTTTGTGAGCAAGATCTTGTTTTGGTATCTTCAGTGGATCTACTCAGTGCTCCACACACATTATAAGGAAGTGAGTGGGCAAGGCCCTTATTTCAGTTGACAAGGAGAGATACTTGGTATGTAGACAAACAGTTTATCTAACAGAGTACTTTGGAGTAGATAAAACATCAGTAGGTTATCTCTCTCTGTATATGAAAGCTCCTTCATTCCTTTTTCAAATAAATGAGATATGGAAAGTTAGCACCTCATGAAATATCACATGGAGTTGCACCCTAATAAAACTTCAGCACCAAGCATATATATGTATATGATATGGCATATATATGCACACCTATATAAAATGACATTTAAATGAACATCTTCTGAAAATGAGTTCTACAGTTCTCAGCCTTCTTACACAGAGTATAGTGAAGAGAAATATGAACAAACTTTTCTCCATGCTATGAGGCCTCTGAGGCTGTTTGTGTCTGTACTACATGACCCCAAGCTGAAAGGATTTTGAATTAGTGTGTCTTCGTTCATGGTTTTTTGTTGGTGGTGGTGGTGTTTCTTTCTTGCACTTCTTGCAAATGTCCGCCTGTCTATCATTAGCAGCCAGTCTTTTCCACTTCCTCTTAATTGCCATTTCTAATCTAGTATGAATTGAGAAGCCAGATAAGCAAGCCTTTAAAAATTGGCTCCAAACGGCACAATTTTGCCTGAAGGCTTTGCTGCCCCCTGAATAAATTGCATAGTATTTAATGTTTTGATTTTATGTAGCTCTTTTGGATGCTCGGAGTCTTTTGCTTTTGTGTTTGTTTGTTTTCATCTTACTTTCTGGCTCTTGTCTGCCTTTTGGACAGTGGAGGTTGCTAGATGAGTGCTGGAGGGACTGTCAGCATTCACCATGTTTGTTTTTTGTAGAAAAGACATATTCAGAGATGTTGCAGCTCCCATTATCCTTCTGCTTTGCTTTGATTGGGATTAATTTGACTTGAGGAGCCAGATATCTTTTTCAGAGTCAATGAATTATTTTTGGTTTACTGAAATAGTCAGGCTGACTCCTGAGTAGGTCCCAAATTTACTCATGGGATGCTTCTAGATAATCTGTGGTTATAATTTATTGCTTCTCTCATGATAGCTAAAAAATTCTAACCATTAGAAATCTTGTTTCCTCACTGGCCCAAAGACTCTCCGTCCAAAACCATGGTGGTAATTTGTTGTTTTGTTATTAATACCAGTTGTATTAAGTAAATGTCTTGCAGAGGGTACATAAAGACTTTTCTGATGACTTTGTAATGCTGAGAGGTGAATTTACCTATTAGTATTTTTTAATAATGGTGATGTCAGTGAAGCCTAATAGATGTCTTACTGGCAGTTCTTCTGATAAGAAGGATTTGGTTGAGGGCGCCTGGGTGGCTTAGTTGGTTAAGCAGCTGCCTTCAGCTCAGGTCATGATCCTAGGGTCCTAGGATCAAGTCCCGCATCGGGCTCCCTGCTCAGCAGGGGATCTGCTTCTCCCTCCCCCTGCTCTTGCGCTCTCAATCTCTCTCTCTCTCTCTCAAATAAATAAATAAAATCTTAAAAAATAAGGATTGTATTGGATTCTATTCAGTTCAATTTTGAAGAACTTAGTTCAATGTACAGTGCATATCAGAAAGAGAACATGTAATAATTCCTGTACTTTAATGGGGTTCCATCATATTCCTTTAAATAACAGCCTGCCATGGTCTAAAAGAAAAGATGGTTATATGAGTATTCTCAAGTTCCAGCTAAGCCATGCTGATGCTAACGTGACATTATTAGCATTGACAGCGTCATTCTTTCTTTTTCCTTCCTGACCTGAATCAACAACCACAGGATTCACACAGAGTCTGTGCCCTCCAGCTGCTTTGCCATTGCTTCTTTTTTTCCCATTTTCAAATTATTTGTTGTTCTACTTTGCTGTCCAGCCCTTACTGATTCTACTCTGAGATGAGACATTGGTATAAAAAGGTAAGAACCCATTTTTCTCCAGTAATTTTTCACAATTCCCACCAGAAAGAAATGAGACAGTGGAATCCCATGTAATTGTTTAGAAAGGACAAACTAGGTGGACAAACTTCTGTGCCTATGGCAAGAGTCCATGATACATGATTAAGTAAACAATGGTGGTTGCAAAAGAGTATTATGATACCATATTTGCACAACAACAGTAATGCAATGGAATAACAATGCAACAATGCATAGGAATGTTTCTGGGAAAAAAAAATCATCCTACTATCAAAAGTGCTATAACCAGGGAAGGGGAACCAAGAGGGAAGGATTTGAGGAATACATGATTGAGCACTGTATCTCTTTATAAAACAACCATGTGCTACATTTGTAATAAAATAATGCCATTTGGGAGGTAATTGATAGAAAAGACTGGAGAAGCTGAGTGATGGATTTCTCTGGGTGCATAAAGGAGGATGACATAGAAAGGACAGGTTCTCCTGGCCAGGATCACTGATAGATGCATACTCTGTCCATGCTGGGAACACCATATTTTATAGGCTTAGCACTGAGACTGTCTAGCTGCCAGTAGTTAAATGGTAGGATTGAAGGATAGACTTTCTGTCACCCTCCAAATCACTGAAAATAATTGGACTGACCCTCTGATTGGCCCAGAAGTAATTCTCACAGAGGTGCATTGACCCAATTCTCTACAGTCATTTTCTGACAGTGGTTAGGTTGCTAGTATTTAATTGGATTGGAGAGATGAAACGAGTGGAATTATATATTTAGAACGATCTCTGCATGGAGATGAGCTCCCTCCAGGTATGTGTGGCCCTGGGGTTAGCCTCAGACTGACCACTAGGAAACAATCTAGAGTCATTTTTCAAACTATGCCTTTAAATATCATGGTCTGCAAACATGTGGTACCAGATAACCAGACATTACAATTACCATTTGAGCTGTTTTCACATTTTGAGTTTAAAAAAAATCTCTAATCCATTTGTTTAAGAAAGGAAGATGAGTCTGTCTGACCCCGTCTGTCTGTATGAGGGGCACGAGAACAGCAAAATCTCTTTATTACAAATGGAAAACATAAAAGTTTTTTTTTTTTTTTGGCTTTAGAGTCAAAGTGAAAGGTCAGCCAGAAAAAAAATGCCCTTTTTAGTTTTCTTACTGTAAAAAAAATCAGTTGTAGGTACATAGGAGTTTTCATATACTAGCGGTTGGAGAGTAGTAAATGGTATAGCCATCTTGGAGCTCAACTGGGAAAAACTGATTAACAATGAAAATTAATAATTATTAACTATTTATTATTACTTATTAGTTATTTATAGCTACATTAAAAAATCCCTCAGGGCGCCTGGGTGGCTCAGTCGTTAAGCGTCTGCCTTTGGCTCAGGTCATGGTCCCAGGGTCCTGGGATCCAGTCCTGCATCGGGCTCCCTGCTCGGCGGGAAGCCTGCTTCTCCCTCTCCCACTCCCCCTGCTTGTGTTCCCTCTCTTGCTGTGTCTCTCTCTGTCAAATAAATAAATAAAATCTTTAAAAAAAAAATCCCTCAAAATTTCATGGTTAAAATTTACTATGATTTCTTATGGCTTCTATGGATGGACTGGGCTCAGCTGGGTCATTCTCATTGGGGTCTTTCATGTGGTTGCAGTCAGAGGACAGCTAGGGTTGTAGTTACCCAAAAACTCATCTGGGCTGGACATCTAAGTTGGCTTTTTCACTCATAGCATGTATCTCTCTCTCTCTCTCTCTCTCTACTCAAAGGCATTTCCAATTGATTAGCTTGAGCTTCCACACAGCATGGGAGTTTCAAGGTAGTCATAGTGACTGGCTTTCCCCAGGTGGAAACTGCAAGGCTTCTTATGACCTGGCCTCAGAAATTCAAGAACACAGCTCCCATTGCATTCTGTTGGTCAAGTAAATAAGTAAGGTCTGCTCATTTTCAAGGAGATGGGAAATTAGATTCTACCCATTGATGTGAGGAGCAGCATGAATTTATAGGGACGTGTAAGGAATTGGTGTAGCCATCTTCAGAGACTATTCACCACTCCTATCTATGGATGGGCAGTCTCGTGTATTTCTAATTGCCCTATAAAAATGAATGCACTTGGGCACCTGGGTGGCTCAGTTGGTTAAGCGACTGCC
Source organism: Neomonachus schauinslandi (assembly GCF_002201575.2). Classification (NCBI taxonomy): domain Eukaryota; kingdom Metazoa; phylum Chordata; class Mammalia; order Carnivora; family Phocidae; genus Neomonachus; species Neomonachus schauinslandi. The sequence goes on from NC_058403.1 coordinate 138,556,148, forward strand.
TTCGGCTCAGGTCATGATCCTGGAGTCCCGGGATCGAGTCCTGCATCGGGCTCCCTGCTCGGCGGGGAGTCTGCTTCTCCCTCTGACCCTCCTCCCTCTCATGCTCTCTGTCTCTCATTCTCTCTCTCTCAGATAAATAAATAAAATCTTTAAAAAAAAATGAATGCACTTGTACTCAAGAAGGCATGTATAAAAATAGTCATTGTAACATTGTTTATATTCCCTCCCCTAAATTAACTGAAATACTCATCAATGGGTGGATGCTTAAATAAACTGTGGTAAATTTATGTTAATACTAAATCTATGTAAAGTAACGTCAATATATATCCAATATATATTATTGAGAGAAAAAAAGAAGTTGCAGAATTGTATGTACAGTACAACTCTATGTAATACTACATAATTTCCATGAAATCTATCTCTATAAATACATAGTCATAGATGTATATTTAAAAGCATGGGCAAATGGCCTGGAAGGAGGTATGCCACAAACTGAGATGTTTGGTGATAGAAGGACTGGAGGTTTTTTTTGGGGGGGGAGGGTAGATTTAGACTTCTATGTCATGTCTCCAATTTTTTTTTTGAAAAGAAAATTGGTTTTTACTTGACTAAGTAAAAAGTAAGAATATACAGAATATATTTGAACAATTTAAGTGCTAAAACCCACTTATACTTGGTGGCGTACTTTGGGGAAAATGAAACTAATAACTTTCTTTGTAAGAAGTTACTAAAAAACTTAGGTAGACAAATAAAGAGGCAGAAATGAATAATGCCCTCTTCACATACGTAGAAGTGGATTTTTTGTAAAGTGATGTGCATTGCTTTGCAAACAGCCAGGTCAATATCTAGTGGAGAATAAGTTAAGACAGTGCTTTAAAATATTTCCACAGCTTAGATCAAGGAACATCTTTTTCAAAGTTACTGGAACTGCCACAGAGGGGGAGAGAGAGAAATTGGCATCTAATTTTCCTCCAATTCTTCTACCTCCAACTGTGTTTTTTCAGCATCTCTCACTGTCAGCATCCAAATTTCTATTAATGTTTAGAGGACTAATAATTGGTCTGAAATCTGGAGACATGATATTCAAGCAAATACAAGTGAAAGGTAAAAGGATTTTGATTTGCTTTTCCTTTTTTCTCACTGCCCTTAGACCTTGCCATGATTTGTACAATGAAATGTATTTTCCAAAGTTCAGCAGCTCTGACCCAGTCCCTTTCTTCTCATAGTAACCCTGCTTTGGATCCAGGCCATACCTCTTCAGATCTATTAGCTACTCTTCTCCTTGCCTTCTCTGTCCCACAGGCTGATATATACAGATTTCATCACAGTGTTCCCAGAGCCTCTGGATTCTGATTGGATTTGGTCAATGAGGAGGCTTAGCCCAAGATTAGAAAAGAGGAGGAGAGGTCCAGGCATTAAATCCTTCCATGAAAAATTTCCTTGGGCTGGCTGTGTCCATCCACTGAAGGTCACTTCAAAGGCAGCTTTCTCTACGGTATTTAATTCTCCCCCATTTCCTTCTGTCTTAGGGTGGTAATGACTTGGCTGCTACTGATCCCAGTTACTGCATTATCCCTTGGTGTTACCGTACTCTTACACTTTGTCATAGACTCTTATAAATCCTCCACAAAGTATCTCATTCTATGTCTAGTTCTGAGTGTGCCATTTGTCTTCTGTTGGGATGACTGATCTATGGGGTATGCATGTGGTGGAGAATACCATTCCCCTTTCACCCCCAAACCCTTCATTTTTTGTTATCTATCATGATAAAGACATCCAGTGTGTACAACAATTATATATATAATATACATAATGTAAACCAGTTATATATATATATATTACATATATATATATATATATATATTATGTATTCCTATTGGAGGTCTTTGATGTACTGTGGTGGGTGTTCTAGGGAAGAGGAGCAGGGCTAACATTCTAGGTACCTAAAAGTCTGGGATAACATTCTAGGTACCTAAAAGTCTGGGAATGGCTGGAGGAGTCTGAAACTTTAACAACCTACTTAGAGTGTTAGAGAACAAGAGATGCCAATATATCTGAAGAAGAATATGAGAGTTTAAGACATTCTCCCAAAAAACAGACATCAACCCACCCTGTTTCTATCACTAACCTACCAACTGTTTACTCTGGGCTGTAAATTCCTGAGATCTAGGGTAGATGGAGGGGGCAAAGCTCACTTGCGTAGGGTGTGAAGAAGAGTTTGATGACTGAGTTGATTCAGTCAGAGTTTGCTTTTGTGAGTTAGGCTTGACACAGGGCATAACCTACCTGTTTTCTACTAGGTTCCATAAAATCAATTCAATATTGAAAGATTTTATAAGCCAGACCAATCTTTATTTGCACTATGTTTCCATGGGCTTTTAGAGAGTAAGGAAGTGGGTACCTGGTACCTTTTAACTTATTTTCTAAATAAACAAGAAAATCTTGGCTTATGGAATTCCTATTTTGTAAATAACACTAGGGAATGTACTGTATAATTTCCAGCAAGAGCCTACTTTCTGTGATAGAAATTGTTCAGAGAGCATTAGTACTGGCTGGAATGAATAGCTAGCATTTGTTAAACATCCTATTATTTAGGATTTTTTCCCCTTCAAGTAATAGAATAGTCAATTAAAGTGGCTTAACAATAGGTCATTTAATTTTCTCATATACTAAATTGTCTACAGAGAGGTGGTTTCAGGGTTGTTAATACAGCAACTCAAATGAGTCAAGTTCCTTGAGTTGGCTTCTCTGTAATTCTCTTAGCTTTCCCCATCATGGTAATGAGACGGAGGTCACACCTCATAAAACAATATCCATGGAGGGAAAAGGGGATAGTCTTTTTCTTCCTGAGTCTGTTTTTATAAAAAAGGAAAAATCCAAGAAACCGCCAGTAGAATCCCCTTAAGTTGTATGAAGTGGAACCAAGTGTTAGGCCCACCCCTAAACCTGTTATTGTCAAAAGAGTTCCCTTGTCTGAGTGTGAGGGATGGGTTCACCTTCTCGAAACACACCACTGCCCCATAGCAGAGTAACATCTAGCATTTATTAACAAGAGGGATGGTTTGGGAGTAAGTAATCAGCCTTTTGCCACAAACTCCTTCTAAGGGCCAGGTGTGCTAATAAACATTTTGTATAGTCTCTCTAATCCTGTCCACAATCCAATAAGGTTTCTGTTATTAGCGACATATGAGGAAACTGAGGCACAGAGAGACTACATAACTCATTCAGGATCACATAGTACTTAGTGGAGTGGAGAATCATTCATTCAGTAGATATTTGTCAGACACATACTGTGTGCAAAGAGAATGTGAAGAGAAACAGAGGACAATCCCTGTTCTCAGGTTGTTCATGGCAGAGTGGGGGAGTTTTAACCAGCAAAGTAATAATGGCACTGCAAGTGGTAAGGACAGCTCATGCAGATGTGTACCAAGTCCACCAATGGCACAAAAGAGAGGGGCAGCCCTCCATGAATGGGTCTATGGAGGTTTCCCAGGAAGCCTAACTCTAGCAGCGTAGATCGACTAAAGCTCACACAGAGAAATGGACTAGGGCAGAGAGGGCACTTCAGGCCAAGGAACAGCATCAGAAAGGTATTGCTCACCACGGAAAAGAATGTTCCTTTTCTATTTGTCAAGCTTTCCAGTGTTAATTGGAAATTGTGTCTCTCAGGGAATTAGAGCAGATATAAGATGCAATGATCCTAAACCAATTTAGAAATATACTCCTGCACCTTCAGTGAAATGACTGCTTATAAATTGTGTTAAAGGTAACCTTTTTCATGTTCACATCTAAAAAGAAATTCAAAGAAAAGGAAATTTTCTTTCCTAGATAGACTCTTTAGACAGCTCCAATCTGTTTTCAGAGAACAAAATAATTAGTTGTAAACTCCAAATGGCACAAAATTTTATCATTTCTCCTGGAGTAGATTTCTCTGAAGAGAAAATTTCTGATTTTTTTTCCAGTTGATTTGAGAGGGATTGGGTAGAACTGTGGTTAGGGAATAGGTATAAAGGTAAAGGAGACGTGAGAATTAATGTAAGAAGAACCAAGAAGACATGTTTAACTAGGATAGCTTCAAGAGCATTAAATAAACCTTCTTCAGCAGAGCTTACAAGTTATTCTATTTCTTTTGTATGAAGTGATACACCACAATGATGAAAAATTAGTAAAACATTTAGTAAAACAGTAAAAATCACTACAAGGAGTTAATAGCATTTCCCCCATTAGCTTTATGTTCTGTAGAACATTTTGTGTGATAGCCTTTCTGTTTTCTATACTAGAGTTAATGACTTCTCAATTACTGCCATATCACTCTGTCCCTCTTGCCAGTCCTTCTTACCATTTTCTTGTTCCCAACCCATCCTGTGGATGGGCCAAGGCATCTAGTATATATTGGTTGATAGTTCACACTTGGAGAGTTTGATAATTAAGTACAAACAACGGAAAGAATCCAAACAGTACATTTCAGAGAAAGGAGCAATTGGCATGTGGGGTTGGTGTGTGGATAACAGATCGGGGATTGGATCTCTGGCTGGCATTTCATGTTATAATAGAGTGCAGTCCAGCTGGTAACTCACTGATACATCAGCTTTTTGTTTATTTTAAGTTGTTGTTCTTTGTTTTTAGGGATAACAGATTTGGAGCTGCCTAGTAAGAATTGACCCCCTCCATCTTTCTTGACTCTATCCTTACTGGAGGCCTAAAGCCATCACCAAATGAGTGCTCAACTGATTTCCTATAACAAATCAGCCCCAGCACTGTCATAGATAGACCTAGGTGAAATGGGCATGCTTTAAATTCAAATGGAAAAAGACCAGTCATTAAGGAGAGCTTGGAGATGACATAGGGAGCTGTAGTTTTAGTACATCCCAACTTCATAACAATGCAAATTATTTAAGGGAACATTCATGATTTAATACAATATAGATGGGGATTCTGAGAAAATAAATTCTCTTTTCTTCACTGAAAATGACAATGATGTATAATCTTTTTTTAAAGAGAGCTTTTCACTTGGAAATATGGGAACTATGAGATGTAGGCATGTTTATACTAGTTTATCCTGTCTATTATGTGGATTGAATAAGGATGATAGATCCTACTGCAAAACGTAATAACCATGACCTTCAATAATGAGTGTTCTAATCTTTCCTTAATGAAAGGCTGATGATTTTAGAATGAACAGTCCCATCTCAGGGTTCTCGGGCAGATTTGGCCTTGGCCAGATATATTCAAAGAGCTAGCAGTGGAAATGGTTGTGGCACCCTGTTACTTATACCATACACCAGTGCAGAATTTAATTCACCCTAAATTAACTAGAGTTTGGGGTTGATGGTGGTGATGATGAATATTCCTCAGAAAGACTGCTTCTTCTGTCATTCCTGTCCTTCTGTTTACCTTTGCTACAGTTCATAAGCAATAGGTAGTTTGAAGACAAGACAGTAACTTCACTTGCATTTAGACACTACCAGAGACCAGATATCCAAAAACACCCCACATAATCACTGTCTTATGGAGCTGGGATCATCCCATGGTGAAAAAACCCCTAAAGGTTAGAAACATTTAGAGACCAAAATAGTACATCATAAATTGCCAAATGTAGATTGTATAGGACTTTTAGGATTGAGAGAAAGGAGAAATTCTTGTAGGCTAAAGCTGCTTCTTGAAGATGGGTGTTGAATTACACTTTTAAAGGTGATGGGAAATTGGAGTAGAAAGTGGAAACTTGGTGAGGGAAAAGGATGGTAGTGTTCAGAAATGTGGTGAAAAGTCAGGTCTGCTGGAGACTCGGCAAAGCCTCTGAATCCCAGTGGCAAAATCTCTGAGCCCTCCCAACAAACAATACCTCAGTGCATCCCCTTTCATAAGTGAGTCACTCCACTGGTATTCCACATCTGGAGTTGTGGCCATGCATTCTCTTCCCTCTGTTATGGAAGATAAACATCCCTGATCTCAAAGGGCAACTCTCCCAGTGTGCTTTGGGTTCCATTTCTGTCACATTCTTAGAGAGTTACTTCCTCAGCTCTACCCTCCTGTCCCCTTCATAACCAGTGTTTCTAGCTGTAATGAATTCTTGCCACAGGTATTCAAACCTGCTCTCTCATTTCCAACTAGTATCAATGACAAAGACACGTGTTGACTACGGCCCTCTACCCACCACTCCCTTTTTGTGCTCTTTCACAGAAAAACTTATTGAGTCAATATTGCCATCATTCTCTTTTCCTCCCAGCTAAGCCTCTTTACCTGACTTCAGTTGAGATCTTTTCTTACCAGTCCTCTGAAGCTGCTTTTGTGAATGAAGGTCATGATTACCTCTGTATTGCCAAATCCAGTGGGCACTGGCTATCTGGATCTTTTTCAACCTCTCAGTGGATTTGGACACAGTTGGCTCTGCCTTCCTGACACACTTTGTTCTCTTGGTTTCCATGACACCACGCACTTGGTTATTTTTCTACTCCTCTGGCTTCCATATTGACTTTCCTTTTCCATGTCCTTTTCCTTTCCTTCTTTTCTTCTGGAATGTCTCACAGCGGTTATACGTTCTGTATTCTTCTTGGTCTCTATATTTAGGTGGTGTCATCAAGTCTTCTTTCTTTAAATGTATATATTCTTTTCATCTAGCATAACTTCCCTCAAATTCCAGATTCATTTATGAACTACCTTGCATACCTTAACTGACTAATATGCCCTTAAAATTCAACATGACTAAGTCAGGACTTCTGATGGAGTTTCTCTTCTCCTCTCAACCCTCTGTTCCTCTGTCTCAGTGTAGAGAATCACGATCTCTTATGTTCTATAGCCCATAGTCTAGGAGTCATTCCTCATTGCTTACTTTCTCTCACATCCATGAACAATTCCACAAAGTTCCTTTTGCCTCTACCTCCAAAGCATATCTGAAACCCATCCACTCCCCCACTTTCCATATCTACCACCCTATTTCAATCTGTCATTAGCTCTTTCTTCACCTGCTGCAGTAGCCTCCTGACTAGCTTTCATCAGACTGTTCTTTCTCCACAATCAATTCTCTGTGCAACAGTGATCTTTTAAAATATAAAATAGATCATACCACTATCTCTTTTAAAATACTCCAGATGAGTTGCCAATTGTACTCAGAATAAAAGCTGAGCTCCTGACCATGTCCTGAATGTCCCAGACCACTCTCCAACTCCCCATGGCTCTCCTCTTGCTTACCATGCTACAGCCACAGAAGCCTTCTTTCTGTAGCTTAAACACTCCAAGCTGTGCCTTCGAACTGGCTGCTGGATATTCCAGACACATGGCTGACTCTTTCTTATCATGTAGACATCAGCTCATAAGTTACCACCGTGCTGAGACCTTCCCAGATGACTGATTTTTAATTAGCTCTCTGCTTTTTTCAATTTCCCAATTACCTAATTATTGTCTCTTGTACCACTTGAAAAATTTCTTCAGACATTAAGTTAAACAAGAAAGAGGAAGAAGATTGACAATGGAATAAACAGAAAAGAGGAGATTAATCTACCACTTGATTTGGTCTAGTTAATTTGTATTATTTGTCAATAAATAGAGTGAGAATTTAGAGGCACAATCAGATTGGTGACCTCTGAGCTTGGAAGTTACCTTTTGGGGGAAAAAAATAGTGTGCCCAGAAGTCCCATTCTCTGGTTTCATCAATAAAATTCGTCTGAAGCTATTTGTTTAATCTGCCTCAGTAGGAAACAAAACATTGAGGTATCTTAGTGTCTTTTCAAAGGGTCAGAAAATATCCACAACAATCTTCTGGATTATCTATAATTAAGGAGTGAGTCCATTGAAGCATTGGGAATTCCCAAATATTGCATATTAGGTAAGATACAAAAATAATGTTTGCAATATCACAAAAATGTTCTTCCTCACTTGCTTTCGTAAGTGGATTCACAGTTCTTAAAGTTTTTCATGGTCCATATGGTGAGCTCATGAAGACTCACTAGCATGAAATGTCTGTGGCAGTGTCTCTAGATACAGTCTGGCTTAGAGGTTGAGTAAGTTCTTGCCTGGTTTGTGAACTGATGGAGCTGAGTACCATTTAAATTTGTGCATTCTATAAATCTGGCCTAACATCTCTCTTGAGTCCCTGGAGCTGAGTTTTATTCCAGATTTTCAGAAACTAAGTTTGGTTTACAAACTCCTGGATGTATGTGCACGTATATGACAAGATTATATGGAATGTTGTCTGGGTTGGTGCAGCGAGTCACATAGAAAAGGGAACTTAACAGATTCTCTCTCCACCTTCTGAATCATCAGGGAGGGCTGATTTTTGTTTTTTACTTGATGAGGCTTAGGGTGGAAGAGACACCAAGCAAGCAGTTTGCTCAAGTATGATACTAAAACCATGCTCTGGTTAAAAGATGTACAGTCACCAAGATATTATTAGAAAATATATCACATTCAGATTTATTTTCAGTTACAAAGTTATTAATTACAGGAGTAAATTAAAAAGGGGAAAGATAAGAAAAAATGTAAAAATCCACCAATAAGTAAATGATTAAATGAATCATGGAATATCCATTCAGAAGTTTCTAGAATCATTAAATTCTGTTACAAGAATATAGAAACATGGAAAAAGTACTATAAGTATAAAAATCAAAGCAGTATAGCAAACTATTTATTATAGGAGCATATCTTTATAAGAACTATGCATAGAAAAAATATATTCATATGTGCAGTAATTGCTTATATAGCACTTATGTATTAATTAGGGTAGTGTAGGCAGTGGTAAGAAATAACCCGCAAAGCATATAATAGCTTCAACATCATAGTCCAGAGAAGATATTTGTGATTAGAGGAAGGCACCACTCCATATAGTGATCCAGGTTCCTTTTATCTCATGGATCTGTCACTCCCTAGGACCCTGATTCCTCTCTCGCAAATGCTGATGGGGAAGACAGTATGAAGAAGGCAACTTGCTTCTGAACATTCTTAGCCTGCGGCATGTCATTGGTGAGAACTAGTCAGATGGCCCCACTTAGGGTGCAAGAGAGTCTGGGAAATGTAGTCCTTCACCGGGCAGCCACTTCCATCATGCCAAGGCAAAGCACAGATTTGTGCTAGGTTAGCTATTTCTGTTAAACTTAGTAAGAGGAATGGAACTAAATCAGAATCTAGGTCTCTGACTCTGAAATCTATGCTTTTAACTACCATGCTGTTTGGTGGCTAAAAACCTAGTAGTTTCCCTACAGAGTACAAATGGTTAATGGGTTTCAGCAAAGCACCTCTAAGCCATTAACTTTAATACCTTGGGAGGTTGTGTCATCCATTAGAAACTCTGGGTTGGTGTCAGTGCCTTCTGAGGTTCCCACTTTCCCCGGCTCCTGAGCCATGAAAGCCCAGAAATCCTGCCTGGAGCCTCTCCCTAGGTAGAGTTTGAGAACAAGCTGCTGTCTTGCAAGTGAAATCAGCCCAGCTGCAAGGGTCCCAGGTCTCAGGTGAAGGAGCCAGAAGCCGTCCTTGAGGGTTGGAATTGATTGAGATGACGATTGAATCTGAGCTCTAAGACCTTGCTCAGTCTTGTTAGTTGCACCTTCCACCTTTTCTGAGGGCCACTGTGCAGACGTTCCTTCACTTTAGTAGGGAGAGACCCACAGTGTATTTGGTATTTGGTTCCCAAGCATCAGGGGGTTTCTTCTTCTTAGACTGGATATTTGGATTAAGACTTTTGACTGGTTTATCACCCAAAACATTCTCTAGAATGTTGCTATTGAAGTCATGAGTTTTAAAAGAAAAATCTGATAATCAGGGAAGGTTATTCCAGCAGATATCGCCCATGTCTTTTAGAAAAACTGAGAATGATGCAGCTATTGCTGCTGATGGTCTGTCGCTACTTTGTCATGATTTTTATGCTGAAGATTTTTGTACACATTATGTTATCTGATCTTTGGAAGAAATCTACAAAGCAGATGTTATGTTCATCATCATACTCATTATCATCTTATAGATTTAAAAACTGAAATTTGAAGAGAGGACGTAATTTGCTCAAGGTCATATACTTAATAAGTAGAGTCTAACTTCAAAGCCCATGTTCTTTTGCTGGATTGTTTGTTATTTTAATTTGTCCAGAGTCCATCTCCACTTGTCTTAATAGTCCAATTCCTTTGGGAGTTTACCTGTCTTACATCTTCTTGGAGTGAAGCTGCTCATTTCCCAGTATGAAAATGAAGGGAGTCAATCTTTCCATTCCTTCCTGTTGTCTGCATACCCCAATGGTAGAATGTGATCTAAGCATGGGCAACTAGATATTGAATCTCGGGTAAGATAAACAAGAATGAGGAGGGAGCCATCTGAGACTATAAAGTCTGTTATGGCACCCTTATGGCTTTCTAAATCATGGCCCTCTATTACCTCCTAGATTTCTGCTGGTTTCCAAGCCTGTTCTCTCAGACTTTAATAAGTCCTGTGATCCCTCAAGTATCTGTCTAATATACCTTCTCTTGGTTAAGTGGCCCAGAGTTGGGTTCTATTGCTTTTGACTAAGAGTACTATATTATATATTTGGATGCTCTTTGGATGCTATTTGTTACAAGTAACAGGAATTCCATACTTAAACTGGCTTAGACAACAAGGTGTTGAATTAATTCCCATAAAAAGGGCAGGAAAGGTGTCAGGGATTTCTCCAATCCTGGTACAATGGGCCAATCCACTATTGCCCAAGCCCTGATTATAAAATTCTTCTCCTTGGCTTTCTTACTTTTTTGTCTTAAAACTCATGGGAATGATGAGTCATAGTTGGACTCAGTGTTGATAATTAGAAGTCATAACTTGGAATGTATATCTCCTTAATGAGAAGCTGACTTATATTGTTTTTTTCTAGTAACAGTATGCCCTGTAAAACTTGAATCACACATTTTTACAGTCTTACTTCACAGGGGGAAATAGCATTAGGGTTTAGAGCTGGGGACATTTAAAAGAAGTTTTGTACATTGCTTTTGTAAAACCTTGAATTATGAAAATTCAGTACAACGGCATATATTCAAAATGCAGAAAAGGAAAAGAAATAGTCTTATAGATTCAGACACATACAACACTAACTTTTTTAATTAACCAAATATCTGTAAATGGCCCTCATTTCCCAGATTCTCCCAGCAAGAGGTACGTAATGACTGCCTGATCTTTCTCTCCCTCAAGGAACTAAATGTGGCTGATTGCATTCTCTCCTGGGGAGCCTTTTAGTAGGGGGAGGAGTCTCTCTTTTTTTTTTTCCTTTTTTTCTTTTGTATTAAGGACTTCTGGGAAAGAAATACTTTTCTAAATCATATACGTGAAAGTGACTACATTTTTCTTTCTTCTTTCTTTTTTTTAAGAGAAATATAAAGCATTCTTTACTTTCCAGACTAAGAGCTAGAAACATAAATACAAAGGTAAGAAATAGGATGTTCCCATTTGAAAGTCTGGTTAGTTACAGAAAGAAGTTATAGAGGAGTAGGGGAGGGAAAATAACACCAAGAGGAAATGACAACAGAGAAAAGTACAAGAGAGGACTTTCGTCTGATCTCTTTTTCCCACAGAAACACCAACACACACTGAGAATGCCAAGGAAGACAGGTTGCAGAATAGATGTACACGTTCCAAGGGGCACAATCACAGTGACCCATATGGATAGACAAGAGACATTCTTTGGAGTAACCTTACCATCTTGATAATTTTCAGGCTGTCAACATTTACTTGGGAAATTGTGTTGTGTTTTTGAGACCTTGCATATATACGTGGGAGCAGAGATATCGAATTTCATGCTATCCTCTTTGCAGGTATTTAGGTGAAATCTGGAGGAACTCATTCTAAAAATAATGCCCTTTCTTCATCAGCTTCTTGATAGGAGAATTCATCAATGAAGAAGAAGTGAATAATGTCTCCAGTTTACAACTGACACGTTGATAGGAGTATTTATAAACAATTGGGGCTAAAATAGGTCCCGAAGTTCTACAAAACAAAATGAAAATTTTGTTCTTTGAAGACCAGAAGTTCTAGCTAAAACCACAAAGAAATAAGTTAGAGGCATCTGACAGTGATCCAGGCCAATGGGGCAGGGAAGTAGAATACAACCTAATATTGGGACCGAATAATTGCTTACATTTGATTTGCAAGATAAAACAATTTAATCTCCTTCAATATGTTTCAGAAACACATTGGAATAGGACTAAAATCTGGTAGAAATAGGAATACAATCTGGTAGAGATGTGGCCTAGTGCTAAAAGTGTCCCAGGAAACTAATGTTACTTTTTAAAAAAAAATGCAGCCTAAGAAACAAAAGTGGGTAATTTATAAATAATGGAAAGCTGCAGACTATCCCCCATGTGGGTCTTTCCTTTTCTTATTTTTCTATGCCAACAAAGATAATTTTCAGATATGTGACAGAGGATGGATGCTTTTACTTTTTTTTGGGGGGGGGTAAAGGAAGCATAAAATGCACTGTTTCTTAAGCAACAGAATCACTATTTTATAATAAATACACAGCTCTCTCTGCAACAGAAAATGTCCATCTGCTACCACTGGGTTTGGCTTGCACAAAGCTGCTTTGAAAAAAAAAAACTGTATCATTAATTTAGACCTGCTGTGGATGTGAATACTTATAAGCAATCGGTTCTCCTCTAATCTACACAATGGAAAAATATTTTAATTAGTGGAAAATGCTCAAAGGAGTGACCAGGGCACTTTCAGCCATGACACTCACAGGACAAATTGTAATGGGAGATGTTTTAATGGAAACTTTTAGTTGGCCCTGACATTTTCTCCGATTATTAGCCTCACTTTTCCCTCCATTCAGCTGTGCTTTCACTTTTGTTCCACATTGACCTCTCCTAGCCACTTAACCTGATAAAAGTAAAAGAATGTAGAAGTCCTAACTTCATGATGACATACCCCAAATGAACAGAATCATTTTAAGAATACGTTGTCTAGAAGGTACACGTGATGATTGTTCATTATCAGCGGAATGAATAAGGTATAACCTCATTTTTGATGTCACTGTTTCCTAGAATGCATCAGAGAGTCTGAAAAGGAAAGGCATAAAGAATTCGATTTACAGGTATCCCCCACTCTCTGGAAGTTCACAGTACTGTCACTTTGTTTTTATGAAAAACCTATGTTGGTACCTTTTTCCAAGAGGGTATACTTCTTGCTTTAAGCCATTCCTACTTATGAAATGTTCATAGGAACGCTCTACTTTCTTTCTTTCTTTTTTTAAGAGACAGAGAGAGAGTGAGAGAGAGCATGCATGCATGTGGGGCAGGGAAAGGGGAGAGGAGCAGAGAGAGAGAGAGGTGAGAGAATCTCAAGCAGAATCTCCCAAGACCCTAGGGCCCCACATAGGACTCCATCTCATGACCCCGAGATCATGACATGAGCTGAAATCAAGAGTTGGATGCTCAATCCAGTGAGCTGCCCAGGCATCCCAGGAATACTATACTCTTAAATAGCAGGGTGGGGGGGGTCTATATTTAGGAAGGAGTATGCTAGAGAGGCTCTCACGTACTAGGGTATATTGGGAGAGCAAGACAAGTCTTGCAAGGGGCACTAGTCTGATCTATTATTCCAAAAAAGGTTTGAAAATTATAATTCACCCAAATATCTTTCTATTGGCCAGGAATTTCTTCAGTTGTTCATCCTTTTGGGTTTTGAAGCTTTTTATCCTTTCTTCTCATTATCACGCAGACATTCTTTATCAGATCTCCTTCCTACTAATAATGTTTTATGTATGTAATATTTGCTTTTTTAAAAGTATTTCTTTGTAACTTATTTCCAGAATCCTATAATTTAAGATTATTATTACCATTTTACAGTTGAGAAGACTAAAGCTCAGAGTGGTTGCAAATTGCTTCTAGTCCAAAGCCTGATATTAGAGCCTGGAGCTTCTGGGTCCTGGTACAGGCTTCTCTCCCTCCACAATTTATGGTCAGAGCCTCCATGAAGGAGACTTGGGATAGGCTCACAGGCTTAGAGAGGGCAAGAAGCAAAACAAGAAGAGAGGGGAACAAAAGAATAAGGGGAACAGAGGCGGGAAGCTGAGGAAGATAACACTTTACTTCCCATATGAACCCTCAGCCATCTCTTTCTTTGTACTCTGCGTGGCTATTGTCCATTCAGGAAAAACTCTGATTTTTTTTTCTTTTGTTCACAGCTGTTGATAATTATAAGTTGAACTCTTAGCTCTTTATTCCCTTGTGTGTGACCTTGAGCCAGTCACATAATCTCTTTAAACTCAGTTTCCTCATCAATAAATGAGAATAATGCTAAAAAAACTCCATCCCAGAGTCAATTCAGTGCGGCAAGGTATATAAGGCAACTCAGTAGCAACAGTGCCTAGAACACGGTAACGGCTCAGTTAATGCTAATTGTCATTAATATATATAATAGATGTTTGTCCGCTTCTGACTGCCTAATGTCTGAATTCCCTTTATATATTTGGCAACTCATCGACATGCTATTCATTAGTGTTGTCCATCAGGTATTTCTGCTTCTTTTTCTGAGCACGAGGTAGAATTGTCTTTCCCTACACCCCACTTCCTCTTGAGTTTGGCTGTGGCCATGTTGCTTGCTTTGGCCACTAAAGTTTAAGCAGGGATGACACTGTTACTTCCAGTTAGAAGCTTTAAAGCACTGGTATATGTTTCACCACACTCTCCCTTTGCCATGATGACCTGCAGCTTTCCACATAGAGGCTGTCCTGTCAGCCTAGGTCCTTGAGTGAGAATGAGAAGAGGTCTCAGGTAACTAGTTACAGATTGGGAGTATGACTGAGGGGGAAGGAGAAAATAAAAAAGAAAAGAAGAGAAGAGAAAAGAAAAGAAGAGAAGAGAAAAGAAAAGAAAAGAAAAAGAAACAAATATTTTGTGTTTAAGCCACTGAGATTTTTGGGGTGGTTTGTTTAGCAGCATAATTTGGCCTCTCCTATCACCCCACCCTCCGAGTCTTGGCAGAGCCCCGTTCACATCCTGGAGGTACAAAAGGATAGCTACGTTTGTCATGTCTCTTATAGGCACTTGATCCAAAGCTGACCAATCAGTACATCCACCTAAATATATAAACTGGGAGCTAGAAATGAAAGAAGTAGGGATAGTGGATAAATGATTCCCACTTACTCTAGTGGCAATAGCAATGCAGGAAATGTACATTTCTGGGAAAATCAGGGATAACAGGTATGGAAGTAACATCTAGGGTCTCAGGCCATTGGTGGAAATTTTTGTAAACTACTGTGCATTGTTTTCAGGGACATCAGAAGCAGAGTCCCCACTGGATGAGTCATGCGGTAGGACTCTGGCCCTGGTTGGGGTGTGGTCTAGTATCCCTTGTTCCTGACCAATTTCCAGCCTTCCTAGGGACTCAACTCTGCAAGCAGCTGATATAATTTCAATTCATTCATTTTCTGATTAAATCAGCCAGAATGTAATACTTGCAAATAAGATTCCTGAGTAACACAATATATAAAATAATTTTAGAATTTTCTTTGTTAATGTGCAGAGTTATTTTAGTATATTTCTGGCAGTTTGAATTAGTTGCTCTGAATGCCATTGCTTGTCCATGCCAACAGTATACTTATTTTAGAGATGCCCACATTTTATTTCAGCAATTTATTTTCAACATATTAAGTTCATGTTTTTTATAAAAGACTCTTAATGAATGAAAGTCCACATTTCACTTACAGTATAAATTATGTTAAAAATCTGATAGTTAACACCATTTCTTTTACTCCTTCCTTCTGAAAAGTATAAAGTGAGTTAATTGTCTTGTTTGTCTACTGATTGAAGCATTGTATGACTAAAAAAAGACTAAGGAATCTTTGACTGTTTTAAGTGAAGTTCACATTGTTCTCTTTATTTTGAACTTGGTTTTATCTAGACATGAAGTTGACCTAGAACAGCTCAGAGGTTTCTTTCCAGCTCCATGATTCCTAAGACCATGACTTAGTTACAAGAGTCAGAATTCCCACTGAGGGAGATTCCGTCAGTTTGTTGGGTAAGATGATTACTCTTCTAAACCGTTATTAATCTTGCCACAACTTGACAACTAAATGGAACTGCAACCTATGCACTGAGGGACTGGGAGGAGAGAGACTCCATACAAGTGCCCAGCAGAGATGTCATTTTACATATCCTGGGTTCACTTTTTGAACTTGTTGGAAAAAAATCGGAAGGGCAAATTCATTCCCAGTGGCTGCACCAACACTGTTGTTTCCTTGCTGAGGTTCAAATGCCAGAGTAACTCTGATGGCCTCTCTGCCACCCCTTTTTGTCTGCAGTTCACCAAGTCTAAAAAAGAAAATTAAAAACAACAACAAAGTCTGGAAACACAAGCAGTTGGAGAGCTAGTTAGCATGACTCAAAGTAGAGGAGAGATCAATGAGGATTTCCCCTGTTCTGCAGTATGTGTTTCTGGAAAAGTGGAGAAGAAAACAGTGAGGAGGGGAGAAGGGGTTATCCCAGGATCAGGTCCCTTCTATCGAAGGCTTAAATGAGAAAAAGCAAACTCTTGTGAAATGATGAGACTTGGAGCCATAATGTGAGCAGGTTAGATCCCAAAGTGTGGGTTAAGGTAACTGCTCTATGTGAAAGCAAAGGTTTTTCATTTCCAGAATCACCAGTTAATGTGTTTTACAATATTCTGACTCATGGGAAGTGAAGCTAAAGGAAGAAGAAAAAAAAAAAAACCAAAACTCCACAGTAAGCAATACATGGAATGTGAATGTAGAAACTTAAGGTTGATACAAGCCTCAAATGTTAGAGAACATAAGTTCTGGAAGCCAACCTCTAAGATCTGATTACTTGTCTAACTTGACTACCATATTTGTTCTGCACATATAAAGGAGCTGGATTGTGAGTCAGCGGTTCTCCCAGAGGATATGGGTGATATGAGAATGGTCGAAGATTTTTTTTTTCTTAGGAAAGGACTCTCCCCCTAATTTATAGACAGACTAAAGTCTGGAGACATCAAGTGACTTTCTAGAGGTCACATAACTTTTCCAGAATAGAATCTGGAGTAGTACTCAGGCTCTGAGGATGAGAGACCCTGATGTCTTGGGCTTATCTTGGTTTCATTCACGTTGATCCCTTGTTGGGTACAATGGATGCTCTTCAGATAGCTGTCTGTTGAGATTCAGTATCAGGACCCACTGTTCCGCCTACGAGAATGTGTGACAGCCTGTCAGGGTCAATTTAAAAAACTGATAAACTAACAGGTGTCCTAAAGCTCATTTTTTATCCTAAACTAACAGTTTATAAGGGAAATTTGAGAGATGCAGCATCCTGGAGGGTTTACGTGCTGGCTCTGGACCCAGCTCTTCCAGGATGTAGGTTTCAATTCTGCCCCTTACTCTGTGTGTCATCTTGGGAGTGATGATGTCCCTAAACCTCAGTTTCCTGATGGTAAGATGGAGATAATAATGGTATCTGCCTCCTCTGGTTGTTGGGAGGATTTATTCATACAAGGGAAGGATGTGCACAGTCTGAAATCAGAGTTTGATGAATAGGAGATGAAAGGAGAGCCAGGTGTAAAAAAATAAGGAGTATGATACAGATTAAGAGAAAGGAGAGAGGATATTTGTCTTAATACTTATTAAACTTTATTTTTGTCTTAATATTCATTGACATCTATTGCTTTTCCTTCCTCCACTGCTGAAATGCTTTTTTCCCCCCAAATATGCTTACCTTGGTTACTCTCTTTGTAGGCATCAATTGCACGCCCAACTCAAAAGCAGAGACTTTGGGAGATTCTTCTTCTTCTTTTGTTTTTTATTATTATTATTTTTAATCTGTAGAAGTTTGCCCTTGAGAAAGTCAGCAGGAAAATGTAGCCAGAGATTAAGAAGTGGTGATTAGACCCATGGGGACCCAGCATAGCTAAGAGAAGACAGGCACCAACTGTGGTGAGAGATTTATGGTTAAAGAGCTGGAATTGGTCTTGGAGGTCATCCTGTTGACTCATTCATTTTAAAGAAGGGGGAAGGGAAGTCCAGAGAGGTTGCTCGTGTCCCTGAGGTCTCAGAGCATTTTCACTCAGAGCACATCTCTTGACTTTTCCCTTTTCTATTTATCTTCCTTATTTCCATTTCATTTTTTTAATTTTATTTTATTAAGTTATGTTAATCACCATACATTACATCATTAGTTTTTGATGTAGTGTTCCATGATTCATTGTTTGTGTGTAACACCCAGTGCTCCATGCAGAACGTGCCCTCTTTAATACCCATCACCAGGCTAACCCATCCTCCCACCGCCCTCCCCTCTAGAAACCTCAGTTTGTTTTTCAGAGTCCATCGTCTCTCATGGTTCGTCTCCCCCTCCAATTCCCCCCCCCTTCATTTTTATATTCTTTGGAATGTTTCCCATGCTAGATTGGTACAAGCGTTTGGAGCTTCTACATCAATTGGTTCCTACCTTTGGATCTCTTGTGATTTTTGTAGGACCCCCCCAGGGTGATTGCAGGCCAGATATTCTGGACAAATGAACCTCTTGCTGGTGGCTGCTGCCTCTTTCCTGTCCCTGAAGTTGGCAAAGATTCTCCACCAGGGAGTGGAGTCTGGCCTGTGTCCGTGACTATGAATCTCCTCCTGTTTGGCCGTCTCTTACCTTGACCCCATCTCCTGACAGCCTCTGAAAGGCAAGTTAACCAACAACGACAGCACCTGAAACTAGTTGAAGAGGCTTCTCTTCCAAACGAGAGGCGTTCATTCTATCATTGGAAGACTTTTCCAGCTAGTAGGAAAAAGTGTTTATAGGAGGGGCAAACCCCGGCTAACAGATGCACCCATGAGTGCAAAGACGGGTACCCACACATCCCTTATGCACCCACTAGAGAGGGATGGGTCTGGAGGTGAGAACTTTGACTTTTCTCTTTAAGGCCTTAAATCTACAGTGAAAAAAGACCTGGAAAACAAGCTTTGCCAGATGGGTGTCAGCTTTGTAACGTCTAAACCGTTTGTCCCCACAGCACCCAGTGTGTAGGGAATGGCGACAGCTGCTCTTGGGTGGTGGCAGTGTTCCTCTACCAGCTGTGCCTTAGATGAGTGACGCTCAAGTTTTAACATCATCCGAATCACCTGAAGGTTTGTAAAATAGAGATTGCTGGGTCCATATCTAGGAGGTACCCGGGGATTGGCGTTCTAACAAGCTCGCAGGAGAGGCTGTTGCTGGTGCACTGGAAGTGACACCTGAAGAACCATTGCTGTAGGAGAAACAGTCCTGTGCTTCCTGAACTTTCTGCCTAATTCCCTGCCTCGGCTACTTTCCTTTCACCTTCAGCTGCTCAGACTTTCTTTCCAGGGCATATGTGCTTGCAAATTCTCTTTGCAACTTGAAGTTTTACCCCTCTCCAGACACTTATTCTACAGTAGGGCATTTCTGACTAGCCAGTCTGCACCTTAGACATTGCAGGTAAACATTGCATGTCCAGAACCCTCCCCAGTAACTCTGTGCCTGCATTGATGTGCTTGGAGACTTTTGATTTATGTAACTGAAGAAGGTGGATGGATGAAATTTATTGTAGGTAGGCTTCTCAAGGGAAAAGGGGTATGTTATGAGGAGTGGCCTTTTCTCTATTCTCCAGTGGGCTCCTTGGACTGGGTTTTAAGAAGGCTGACTATCTGGGGTCTTTTGTGGCCAAAGCAACCTTGAAAAAGAAAAGCAAAGCTGGAGGTATCACAATTCTGGATTTCAAGTTATATTACAAAGCTGTAGTGATCAGAACAGTATGGTACTGGCACAAAAACAGACACATAGATCAATAGAACAGATAGAAAACCCAGAAATGAACCCACACTGTGTGGTCAATTAATCTTCAACAAAGCAGGAAAGACTATCCAATGGGAAAAAGTCTCTTCCACAAATAGTGTTGGGAAAACTGGACAGCAACATGCAAAAGAATGAAACTGGACCACTTTCTATACCAAACACAAAAATAAATTCAAAATGGATTAAAGACCTAAATATGAGACATGAAACCCTAAAAATCCTAGAGGGGAACACAGGCAGTAACCTCTTTGACATCAGCCACAGCAACTTCTTTCTAGACATGTTTCCTGAGGCAAGGGAAACAAAAACAAAAATAAACTATTGGGACTTCATCAAGATAAAAAGCTTCTGCACAGTGAAGGAAATAATCAATAAAACTAAATGGCAGCCTACAGAATGGGAGAAGATATTTGCAAATGACATATCTGATAAAGGGTTAGTATCCAAAATATATAAAGAACGTATAAAACTCAACACCCAAAAAATGAATAATCCAATTAAAAAATGGGTAGAAGACATGAATAGACAATTTCTCCAAAGAAGACATACAGATGACCCACAGACACATGAGAAGATGCTCAACATCATTCATCATCAATATGCAAACAAATGTAAATAAAAACTACAGTAAGATATCACCTCACTCCTGTCAGAATGACTAAAATCAACAACACAAGAACAACAGATGTTGGTGAGGTTGTAGAGAGAGGGGAACCCTCTTACACTGTTGGTGGGAATGCAAACTGGTGCAGCCACTCTGGAAAACAGTATAGAGGTTCCTCAAAATGTTAAGATAGAACTACTCTCCAATCCAGCATTGTACTACTAGGTGTTTGCCCAGAGGATACAAAAATACTAATTCAAAGGGACACATGCTCCCTGATGTTTATAGCAGCCAATATAATAACCAGATTATGGAAAGATCCCATGCCCATTGACTGATGAATGGATAATGGAAGATGTGGTGTACACACACACACACACACACACACACACACACACACACACTGGAATATTACTCAGCCATCAAAAAGAATAAAATCTTGACGTTTGCAATGATATGGATGGAGCTAGAGTATAATGCTAAGTGAAATAAGTCAGAGAAAGACAAATGCCATACGATCTCATTCATATGTGGAATTTAAGAAATAAAACAAATGAGCAAAGGGGAAAAAAAAGAGAGAGAGAAGCAAACCAAGAAACAGACTCTTAACTCTAGAGAACAAACTGCTGGTGACCAGAGGGGAGGGGGATGGGGGGGCATGGATGTGATAGGTGATGGGGATTCAGGAGCGCACTTGCTGTGATGAGCACCAAGTGATGTATGGAAGTGTCGAATCACTGTATCATACACCTGAAACTAATATAACGGTGTATGTTAACTAACTGGAATTTAAATAAGAAAACAACGAAGAAGGCTGAAAGAACTGTTCAATGAAAATTTCTGTGGCATTCGAGGCACGAACAGACTTGTTCTGGGCCTGGGCAAGTGGAGTGGGTCTTTCATACGCTGAGACCTGTTAGGCATTAATTAAGGGCTCTTCAAGGGGGCACCTGAATTTTGAGGTGCTTCAAGGCTCTCCCTTCCAGGAGCCTGAGAGAGGTCGTAAAAATACTTGCTGGCCCGTGGTATGTAAAACACACCAAGGGGAGGACAGGAGACAAACAAGGTCAAAAGCCATCCTGGGGAATCTGGGGGGGGCCGTGACCTTGCTGATACAACACGGAGACCGCTAGCAAGTAAAGAAAGCCTGTTGGCAAGGGGGTGCCTGAGAATCCTTGAAGACGTATGTTTATTTGATTTTGATGACAACTCATCCCACTTGCTGGGGAAACTGTTTTCATGCATCTCTGAGGTGGAGAGGGTTGTCTGGCCTAGACTCTCCTAAGAAGCTCTTTTTCTGTGGCTGTTAGTGGTATGGGATGCCTGGCTTGCTTGCTAAGCAATCTGTGTGAAGATTGCCAACGCAAGGCTCCTTCAGGCTGAGGTTAGCAGCTATCTGGCTGTGTTGTGGGATTCTTTCTCAGGCAGGGTGCCCAAGGGTGGCATATTTTGTGGGGCGGCCTGCCAGCTTCTTCTCATGCTTCCTCTCCTTTATCCGGGGTCACCAGGTGCCCCCCTAGAGCCGCGAGCTGGGAATCAGACGCATCCACAGTCATGAATTTTGCAGCATCATTTGCATGTTTAACCTTCCTCTGCTTCTCTTATTCTCAGACAGATGCAGGCAAAACCATTTCCGTAGAAGTTTCTGTGCTGCTGAACAAGGCTGGGATGGTGATGAAATAATCATTAGGACTCTTTGAGTCTTCCTCCCCAGGTCTCTTTTAAGAAGGGCATTTTGAGCCCTGGTGTTAAAAAGACACTTTATCAGTAAATATATCGTGGATTTTTATTTCACCCCTGGCCTCAAGACCATATTATGGTTTATCTTCCGTATCTGTACTGAAGTACTAATGCTGTGCATTTCTATTCTGTGGAAACAGTACTGATAATGGAATCTGATCTGGCCTTCACCTGTGGCCTCCAACTTACAAACTAGGTGAGCTCCCCTGTGACATGGGCCAAGATTGGTTTTTCTTACTCAGTACAGTCATTGTGAGGGTCAAATGCAGAGAAATCTACTTGTGAGACTGTTAAGAGCAATACGAAATAAAGAATTTAGAGGATAGAAAATACCACATAATTATCTATTATATCGGGCCATTGTGATCAATATCAGCACATCCAACTAAAAGGGATCACTCTCTGCTCTCTAGATGATTTTTGTATCTAGATAGACCAAATCCAGATGATCAAATCCAGATGATTCTTTCAAGCTACTTAATTCTATGAAATGTATCGCAGCCCTCTGAATCGTGGTTTTGGTAAATTTGCCTTTTCGGATGTGGTGAGGATTATAGCTAACACATACATGGAAAGGTTCCTGCCACCCAATCAATGATATTTTATTATCCTTTTATTTTTTGACTATTGCCAACTACAAAGGAAATCTGTGGTACTGTATGGAACAAACTCTTATCTGGCAGGAAATGCTATTACTAAGACACGAAATTCAATTATGGAATCTCTGTCATTGGCTCAAGTAACAGTGATTCCATAAAGAGCTGCTGAGGTTCCCTGAGTGTGGGGGCAGGGGGGGAATGCTTCAGAGACAAACCATCATTGACTCTCGAACATTGACGTCTCTGGTTTTTGTGAACAGGGTCCCATTGTTAGGTTACCTGTTGTTTTGCCCCCTAGGCTTAACATTTATCTCCCTACAGAGCTGCCTACTCCTGCCCTCGTGACATTAATAACACAACCTTTGTAGCCATATCTGCAATAAACAGAACACAGTGTCATCTCTCCTGTGAACCCTTCCCTTGGTAACAACCATGCCCGGGGCTCCTTCTTCCATAACTCACTTTGCAGTTACTGCCTGTCACTCAAGAAATTCTTATCTGTAACTCAAGTAGCACCTTATCATTCTTTTCTTGAATAGTCTAGAACACACAACACAGTCCGGTAAATATACACACACAGCTTGAATTTTCTTTCTTTCTTTTGTGTATTAACCTCTCCAGGTACATTCTGAGTGCTCTCTGGAGAGGCCATGACTTTCCTACCTCACAGAGTTAATGCAGAGCTGGCAGCCCAGTGGGGGGCACAGAGTAGGGATTTGGTATGAATTTGTTGTCTGATGGGAAGGGAGCAGTGGTTTCTATGGTGAATATCTGCCTGTTTCATGCTATAGGCTGCTGCTAGATTTGAGTTTTCTCAGGAGGTAGATCAATTGCTTTGCTCTATTGAATACTTTCTAAGGGTCCTTACAGATGTTTGTTTGATAAATGCTAGTATTTCAGGAGAACAGTGGGTACCAGATGGGCATTCATATATTAAAATACTTGTTTTGAAGGATGCCAGACACAAAGGAGCACACACAATATTATTTCATGAAGGGGCGCCAGGGTGGCTCAGTCAGTTAAGCGTCTACCTTTAGCTCAGGTCATGATCCCGGGGTCCTGGAGTCCAGCCCCACATTGGGCTTCCTGCTCAGGGGGGAGTCTGTTTCTCCATCTACCTCTGCCTCTCCCCCCCCACTCATGCTCTCTCTCTCTCACTTTGTGAAATAAATTAATAAAATCTTTAAAAAATATTACTTCATTTAATAAGCACCCCAAATAAGCAAAACCGCACCTTTGCCTCTATCCTGGGAGGTGCAGTGACTGGCAGAATATAGGAGGAGGTTTGTGGGATACTGTGATATTTTGTGTCTAGGTCTGGAGAATGGTTGGAGAGGTGTGTTCAACTTTGTGAAAATTCATGCAGCTGAGTACTTATAATCTGTGTGCTTTTGTTCCTGTATATTATTTATTAATAGAAGACAAAAAATCTCATTTGTGTTCTCTCATTTATTTTGGTAGTACAAGAGTAAAAGCAATGTCAATTTGGGTTCAAATAGAGATGACGTTATCATGACCTCCGCTAAATGCTGTCTGCTCCACAAACCTTGGGAAAGAGAACTTTTGCTTGTGTGGGATGTGTCTAGGACTTAAAAACACGGTTTCTAGAGAAGTGAAAGTCAGCTGGTGAACAACCTGCAGTTTGTCTTGCCTGGATACTGCAGAGGAAATAGCAGGGGACTCTTCTCGATCACTGATTATGAAAACAGCCATCAGTGGGTCAGACAGCTAGGTCCTAGCTCAGGTCTGCAAGGGCTTGGCTGTCTCACAAATGGACAGCTTTTGTGGAGAATGTTGGCAAGGCATTTGCCCATTCGTTCACATATGCAAACCTCATGGTTTATTAAGGGAGACAAAATACGTACTTGTGGCTTAACAGTCTAACAGCATATTTTTGCTAAACACATTTTTTTTTTTTTTTGGTGAATAACAAGTCATTTAAAATGTTTCTTCTCTTTTTGGAAGGGTCTGCACACAAGCTTTGGTAACACTATTTTTTGTTGCTTATCGCCAATTCTTTCCTCGGGGAGAGAAGTATTGAATGCCATGATAAAACACATTTTGCACCCACATGACCAGGCTCCAGTATCAGGGTTTTCCCAGTTTTACCCTGGGACACCTGGGATGGTGTTTTTCAACTATGCATCAGAACTACCTGTGTTACTTATTAAAGAAATATGAATTTCTGGGCCCCAGTCCACATAATGAATCTCCAGTGGGCAGGTCCCAGGATGCTACATTTGAAATAAGCTCTCCTGTTGATTCTTTTTATTTTTTAAAATATTTTATTTATTTATTTGAGAGAGAGAGAGCACACAAGCAGGGGGAGGGGCAGAGGGAGAAGCACGCTCCCCACTGAGCAGGGAGCCCAACGTGGGGCTCAATCCCAGGACCCTGGGATCATGATGACCTGAGCTGAAGGTAGATGCTTAACCAACTGAGCCACCCAGGCACCCCTCTCCTGTTGATTTTTAAGCACAATGAAATCTGAAAACCATTGGCCCAATAGCTACTGGCAGGTGTCAAACATACTCTAGGGGGCGGGGGTATGTTGACCCAGGAAGCTTCCCAAGAATTTCTTGGAAAGAACTTGTGTTTTTGTCTTAGAGAGCCTCTAACCTTAGGTGGGGAATCTGTCTTAAAGACAAATTTGTCTTAGAGAGCCTCTAACTTTAGGTGGGGAAGATATGCAAAATGTCCATAGTTTGTCTTCTGGGGCAGAGTGAGAGAAGTTCTTTGTGCATAGACAGAGAGCCTGGCAACCTTACCTTTCCAGCGTTTGCACCTCTATCCTTCTGTATTGGCAGGAATTCTGACGTCTGCATTTCCTTTGAATCAGAAAATTGTCCTTTTCTGTGCATTTCTTTTTGCCACAGCAGGCTATTTCTAAAAGAACAGTGCTGCCTTTCTTTTTGTGGATTGTTTTCTTTCTTCCCAAAAGACATTTGAAAGTCTCCTCCCCTGTGAGTTTTGCTCAGTTGACTTTATTACAAGGACACATCACTAAAAGTACATTTAGTTAAGGTGGGGGGGACTTTGTTGGAAAGTAGCTAGAAATAAACTGTGAGGGAAAAAGATTACCTCTGGTATAAATAAGCATTTCTTGGGCTGCAAAGAATAGCCCAAAGCAAACTGGTTGGTTTCTTCCATTCCCAGAATCAGCATAGGTATTGGAATTAGGAGCATCAAGAACATCAGAATATTGTCTTGTGATTTCACTATTTTCAATCTGAACCTTGCAATCTGAGAAGCTCTGGGGGAAGAAGGTGTTCAATTTTTCTTTGGTGAATTAAAAAAATGGCCGATTTGGAAATGAAATAAGGAAGATGTCAGATCTGAGAAACAATTTCTAGGAGCTATAGACTTGGGAGTTTGGGTCCTCCATGGAAGGTCCTTGGTTTGGCCACATATAATCCAACTACATGGAAGTATTAATAGCAAATATAAGTGTGAACCAGCCTAGAGATGCCAATGGGCACTTGTCAAGGAAGGTTAATTATAATCTAAAAGTTTTGATATATGATTTTGAAAATTTCCAAAAACTAGGATGTCAACTGGGGGCAATATCTGATGATACTTTCAAATTATGGTAACTGAGGTGTAGGAGGTGCATGCTACTGGCATCTTGTGGACAGAGGCTGGGGATGCTGCTAAACATCCTACATGTACAGGATATGCCCTCTACCCTCTAACAAAGAATTCTCTGTCCTCAAATGTCAAATTGCAGGTTGACTGTGAAAGCAGGGTACAATACAGTTAAGATTATGTTGGGAGGGACATTCCCAGAATTACAGTGGCTCAGAAAGCTGTTTCACTGATCTTAATAAGTCCCTACATTGGGGAAATGTCAAGCCTGCAATCTAAAAAAAAAAAGATTTGTGTGTTAACATGACAAAAAGAAGAGAGAACTCACAATTTCTATTTTTGTTTCCATTGTCTCAAAATGGAAAAGCATTTCCCAACTGAAAGGAAGAAAACTAAAAACAAAATAAAGCATATTGTGGCCTAAGAAATCTGACAAGTAAGTAAAAGAAGATTCAGTAGATTTAAAAGAATTCAAGTATCTGAGAATAAAAAGAACTATGTCTCTATAATGCTGACAGAACTTAGAAATGTGATTTCTGAGTCTCAGCATCATTGTCAGTAACCTCTGAGGGCTCATAAATAAGTTCCAGAAAAATGGAGACAGTCAAATAATTCCATTATTCTCACAAAGGCTAGCTTCTGGTTGATATAAACTGGCAACCTTGACATTTACAACCATGCAACATTCTGAAATAGATCATTAAATTGTTTATGTATCTTTAGAAAAGGCAAGGATCCATAGCCACCTGTGTGTATTCATTAAGAGGAAAATATCTCAGGCTGACTTTAGTTCCTTTATAGATACCTTTATGAGGATGGTAGATCCAAGGAGCTCTCCAATTACAATTTTTCTTGAGGTCAGCAAAGCTAGTTGTAGCTGGTTTTATGGATCTACGTCTGCCCATTTGGAGGTCTCTAGTGGGCTTCCGCAGGCTTCAGACTTTGGTCCTGCTTTTTTTTTTCTTTTTTCTTTTCTTTTTTTTTAAGCCAAAGGCTGAATGAGATGTTGCAAAGCAAGGAAGAATAACACATATATTGATTATAATAAAAATTCTACTTATCCCCCCTCCCAAAATTGGAGTGATGATTCCAAAATCTCCAAAAGGAACTTTAGGAGTGGTGAATACATGGTCTTTAATTTTCCTAAAAAAGTTAAACATGGATATAAAAATAAGGAAGAGTTGGTTTGCTAGCAGTTTATGAAGAACATTGGTTGTTGAAATTGACCACAACCTGAACAATATGAAATAACTGTCAAAATATATAAACTAATAAAACATTAGACTGCTTAGTGGGAGATCATGAAAGTGATTGTTTATGGTAATCAGGCCACATAGAATATTATGTTCTAGTGTGATTTTTAAAGAGCAATATTATGACTGAGCTAGTGTTTAAGATGAGGAGGAAGATAATGTTGAGTTGGTTTGGAAACCATGTCCTAGGAGAAATATTTGAAGAAGATGGAGAAAACAAAAAATGTACAGCAGAGTGGGTGAAAGTCTTCCTTAAGATTTTAAAAGATTTTAGGAAAATTATTGCATAAGAAAAGTTATTCCCTGCTAAGAAGTAAGATGGAGGTATAGAAATTACAGGATTTGGGGGCCTCATGGAAAACACTGTCCAACAACTGAAATGACACCAGAGAAGATCCTATCTACCTGAGAGCACTGCAGCGCCCTGAAAAGGTTAAAGCATGGGTTTTGAAGTGATCTTAATATCTTGCAACATCTCATTCAGCCTTTGGCTTAAAAAAAAAAAAAAGAAAAGAAAAAAGAAAAAAAAAGCAGGACCAAAGTCTGAAGCCTGCGGAAGCCCACTAGAGACCTCCAAATGGGCAGACGTAGATCCATAAAACCAGCTACAACTAGCTTTGCTGACCTCAAGAAAAATTGTAATTGGAGAGCTCCTTGGATCTACCATCCTCATAAAGGTATCTATAAAGGAACTAAAGTCAGCCTGAGATATTTTCCTCTTAATGAATACACACAGGTGGCTATGGATCCTTGCCTTTTCTAAAGATACATAAACAATTTAATGATCTATTTCAGAATGTTGCATGGTTGTAAATGTCAAGGTTGCCAGTTTGAAGAAGGGATTCCTTCATTGGATCGAAAGTTAAATTAGATCAGAAGGTCCCACACATGGTTGCTTATCAGAATCTCCTGGGAGCTATTTTTTTAAGCATACTAATGTCAGGAATCCATCCCAGAGAATCAAATGGAATAGATGTAGGGAAGGGCTTAAAAATCTAGATTTTAAGGGGTGCCTGGGTGGCTTAGTCGTTAAGCGCCTGCCTTCAGCTCAGGTCATGAGTCCTGGGATCCTGGATCCTGGGATTGAGCCCTGCATCGAGCTCCTTGCTCAGCAGGAAGCCTGCTTCTCCCTCTCCCACTCCCCCTGCTTGTGTTCCCTCTCTCGATGTGTCTCTCTCTGTCAAATAAATAAAATCTTTAAAAAATAATTTAGATTTTAAAATAGTTGTGCAGATGATTCAGATGTGCAGTCAAATTTGAGAACCATGAGGCCTCTTCAGTTTTGTGATTCTAAATGAAGGCAAGACCATATGGGGACAGTCAAGATCCCAACAGCACCTCTGTGAACTTGCACTCACTTTCTGTCTATCTTAGATTTCGTAGAGGGTTTATCAAACTCAGGCACCTTGGTGAATTGTTTACACAGATTATCTCGATCTTCACAATAAACAAATGAGGAAAGTCTTATCTTTAGAATCACATTATACTTGTGGAAGCTGAGGTTCAGAGCAGTTAGATAATGACTTGGTAGCTGAATTGGGAAGCCCAGATTATCTAATGGCAGAGTTGGTCCTCTCCACTGATTTGGTCTTCTGCCTGCCACTATGCTATTCTGAAAACAAAGGGTGTTAGATATGGATCCTGGAAAATGATAAATGTGAGAGATACTCTTGTTTTTCCTTCCTCATCACCCCCTTTCTCAGACTTATGCCAGTTCTACAGGTTCCTCATTAGTGAAGCACGTTTCCTTCATTCTTAAGATAGGATTCTGTATATCTTAAAATGTCAAAACCTTCGGATCTTTGATTTTGTTTTCAAATCAACACTAGCAGTATTTTTGTGGCTTACTGAGAGCTTCATTTGTCTGTGCAGAATTTACCTGAATGGACTGGAAGGAAAGAAGCTGTTTCAAGAAATAATCCCAACAGACATGACCACCATGCCTTTGTCCTCACAAGCTTCCTATTGTAGACAATAATCCATAATAAGTTGCATGTCACACAAATGCACTTAGGAGTATATAGGAAGAACCCCCTAGTCAACCACCAATATAATGTGAACGTTCTTTGTAAAAATTCCCCCACCAATTAAGCACAGTGTGTTTGTTGGCATATCCTTTCTCTGAACTTTAGGTTAATACATGATCCACATCATCAAGCAATTGCTTAGAGTCATGTTTTTTCAGCTATATCAATTTATCTATCTATCTATCTATCTATCATCTACTTACCTACCTATCTGTCCTTTTATCTATCTATCTATCATCTATCTATCATCACCCCTACCTACCTACCTGCCTACCTACCTACCTAATTTCTAGAGACTTGAATTGATTCATTAAGACACTTGAACTGGGATTCTAATTTCCCCAAACACAACTGCTAGAAGAGTGGATATTCTGGAAGTATGTATAAACAATATGCCTTTGAACAAGATTTCATGAACACAGGGAGAAAATTGTCCCACTATTTGTCAGCTCTCAACTGCTCTCATCCCAGGCTCTGAACAAGTTTCATATAGCTAATGACCTTTGAAACACAAATCACACAAATCAAGTGGCTTCTTCATTCCAAGCCTAGGTTGAATTTTTCTTAATCCTTTTTAAAAAATACAGTAGATTTAAATAAAATCTCCAGGCAGGCCGTGCAGTTGTGTCTGACCTTTTTGTAAATATGATGAATCAAATTCTAATGTAAACACTACGCCCTGGTAAAGTTCTGCAGTGTGGAATGGCAGGTCTCAGGCAGAGGCAGATTGGTTTTACTGAGCTGTTTCAAAAGGAAGAGAAAGGTGCTGGCCAATTGTCAATGTGGGGCAGCCTTGCCAGGGCTTTTTAATAAACCATTATTAGGCTATAGAATTCTTTCCAGGCTTTCGACTCTGCTCCCGTTTAACTGATCACACTTGGTCTTCACAACTGCTTCTCACATAACATCCTGGAGCACTTGCTGGAGACAGAGTGGGGTTTGAATTTCATCCAAGCATTGGATTTCCATTAAATTAGACAAAGAGCAAAAGGCAGGAGGGGAAAGGTATATTTAATGGAGATTGGGCACGCTGTCTGATTTATAGGTTCTCTGAGAAATCCTGCTTCTTTCCAGTCACTTAACAAACGTCTGTTGAGCTGTGACTTGGGGAAGAGCAGAGCACAGCCTCCAGACTTGGGGGTAGTCCTAATGCTGCTGGGAAATAGGTGGGGCAGGCCATTTTCCTTCTCTGGGCATTGTTTTTGCTTTTTGTTTCTTTTTGTTGTTGTTTTTTAATCTTTATAATCGAGATACTAAATAAGACATTTTTCTGGTTGCTTTGGTCTCCATGATTCTAGTGTAGGTGTTGATAGATTTTTCTCTATAAAGATAGCAAATATATTCGGCTTTGTGGATCAAGAGACAAAATCAAAATCTTGTATCAGCCTTTATATAACAAGAGAGAAAAGAAATGTCCATAAATTTTTATTGAGATATTTCAAAATTAATTAATAATAAGTACATTTTTTTGAATTGAAGATCTTTTAATGAGGAGAATGGAATTCTTTTATCATTTTATTTTGTTTTGTTTTGTTGAGTTTGGGTAACATCTCACTTAATTGGGATTCAAAGTTAGTGTTCCCTATCATTGGACTGATTGTAAATTTTCATCTGTAGAAATCATTCTTAGATCATGGGCCATGCAAAAACCAGATTTGGCCCATGGGATATAGTGTGTCAACTCCTGCCTAGTGGTGTAAAAAGACCCTTAAAGGAGGTACATGGGAACTGAGAAGGCATAAGACCACCTGAAAAGGAAGGATGTGTCAGGCAGATGGGAAAGCATGAACAAAAGCATGGCAACAATTCATGGTAAATAACACAGGTCATAGGACAATGGGAACTCAGGAAGGTGAAGGGGATTTGTTCTAGGTGAACAAGTTCTCAGGCAAATGTCACAGAAGACACAAAATTCATCCTAAAGCCAACCAATTAAAAATCAGTTTTGCCTAATCTGATTGAACTTTTCCACCCTTGTCACATTTCCTCTGACTATAGTCATTTTTATGATTATTTGACTATTAGTCATTATCCATGGCAAATTTACTTTTTTAGATTTTTATAGCTTCCAAAATTCTACATACCTGCTGTCAAAATTTAGTCACTGAGTTCTGATGGCTGATATTAACAAGTAACCCTAGGGGCTCAGAGTGCTTCTGAATCCTGATTGGATGAAGTCAAGTCCCTTGGATTAGTTTAAATGTCAGCAAGTCAGCTAGTGATACATATGCAGGAAGATTTTGATGTTACCTCTGCAGTGAAGTATTGTTATATGTTTTATTGATTTTCATATTATAGAATAGTTTTACATTTTTGTAGGTAAATATCTATAACCAGTTTAATGATTTATGCTGTTGAGATGTCCCCAAACAAATCAAATCTTCCCCAAAGTGGCCTGAAAATATGTACCCATTTCTATTGTATACTTTATGCAAGCTTCACCAGTGGAGCTAAAACAATAATGTCCTACACTAGATAGAACAAATGACTGGTGGTTCAGAAAGACATATATCCCATCCTCTCTGTGAGGTCTATCATAGCCTGAATTCTAAAAGGCAGAGCCTGAGGCAAGGGTTAAAGTGCTTTATTAGGGAGATACAGTCTAGGGTAGGAGAGTGAGGTAAAGAGAAAGGCAAAAAAAGATATGAAGCCATGTGAAGTGCTACATTACCATGCTGGCTTTGGTTTTATAGTGAGCATGAAGAGACACTCTGGAAAGCCTGGCTAGTGCATCTACTGAGACTTAATGATATCCCAGACAGTTAGTTTGGAGAAAGTCAGGCTCAGAAAAGTCTATGAGAGAGATAAAGGAGAGGAAGTTATTCTTTTTTTTTTTTTTAATCTACCCTGCTCCTTCCCACCTCCTATTTCTCATTGGTTCAAATTCATCTCATGGGAAGTTAACTTCCCCACACTTCTAGTTGACATAATGTGGCCCCTTTGGTGTCCTCCTGGAATGCCAGCTCTTCTCACCTCCTGTGTGGGGTTTCATATAAGTCCAGAAATGGTGGAGAGCCAGAAACTCCAGGGGTGTTGCCACTGAGGCTAAATGCATGGCAGTAACCCAGGGGGAGGGTTAACATTCCCAGAATGAGTGCCTGGTCAGCTCCTGGTGGTGGTAGCATAGTTTGAGAGGTAGGTGGTCAATGGAGTTTGTATCCCATACAAACTCTTTAGTCAGATGCCAAGTTAGCCTTACATGAGAGCTCCTACTAGAAAGAGAGAGATCAATAAGCTAGAGATGAGGTTGAACTGAAACTAAAATTTTCAGTGAAATTCAGATTGCTAGAGAAGTAGCAAATGGCCATTCCTCCCAAAGTAATTAATAATAACATGATCCAAAGATAAAAGTCTGGCAGGCAAATGCTTGGGACTTTTAGTAAGCTTGTCTGGCTGGAGTCATCTTGGACTTGTTTCCTCAATGTTATTTATTTATCCCTGTTGGTTGCCTGTTCCCTTTTCCTTTTGCAGCAGAAGCAGAGTCACATAAAAGGACTTTTTTTTTTTTTAAATCCCTAGGTTCTATCCTTTCTTATTGCCAACTTTTCTTTTCCTGCCATAGGCAGAAATAATGATGAATACCTTAGAGGTCTATTGTAAAGATGCAATGGGGTGCTGTATATAAAGCCCTTAGGACAGTGCAATCAATGAATGTCTTCTTTTCCTTACAGTATGCTTGTTGACATTCCTTACATTGACAAAGAAGAACTTCTACCATGGCAGAGATTTTGACTTTTTCTCAATGATCACACGTGAGGGTGTTATAAGAAAGATGCTAACTTTACCTGGCTTTGACCACACTCAACAAGCAATAAGCACTTTCCACTCATGACCGTCTGTGATTTTTTTATCTTTTAAGCTAATAAAGGCAATGTTTGATTATCTGAGATCTTTTCATATTTATGTTATAGAACTTTAGCCATAGATAAAGATTAATATCCAGTGTATGAATAAGACCTTTTTGGGGGGTATGTCTACTCATATAATCAGGCTCATTTCTAAAAGCAGAGAACCTTACATATGCTAATATCCTAGAGTTTACAATTAGTTATATTTTTCCATCAAAATTTAATTTTAAGACTTGCACCAGACTATGGCATAAATAATTTATGTGAAACATACTCGGTACTTGTTGGATTTTAAGATTCTCTTGGCTTAATCAACCTAGCTGGACTTATTGCATATTGGATATGACTTTATAGTAAGGCTGCATAAACTGACTCCTCAACCTACACTTTATTATCATCCCTGAGAATCCCCCATTACCATTCTCTCCTATGTTCTCCACTCCAATGGAAGAGCCACATTTGGTTAGCTTACTCACTAGTCTTTCCACAGATCCTGCCTCTCTGTAGGCTAGAACAGAGTGGCCAGTCAGCTGAAGACTGTAGCTAGCCTCAGAAAATGTTGGGATGATAATGAGCCACCAGTAATGTGCATTTGAAAATAACTTCTAGTACAAAAGTAATATGTTGTCATTACAGGTGTTTTAGAAAAAGGAAAAAAAAAAAAACAAGACACCCCACTTGGAGACAGATATTTTATTATTTTTTAAAATTTTTTAAAAAGATTTATTCATTTGAGAGAGAGAGAGAGAGAAAGGCAGAGGGATAGAAAGCAACAGAGGGAGAGGGAGAAGCAGGCTCCCTGCTCAACAGGGAGCCCAATACAGGACTCAATCCCAGGACCCTGGAATCATGACCTGAGCCGAAGGCAGACGCTTAACCAGCTGAGCCACCCAGGAGCCCCTAGAGACAGATATTTTAAATATTTGGTTGTCTTCCTTCCTTCCTTCTTTCCTTCCTTCCTTCCTTCCTTCCTTCCTTCCTTCCTCTCTCTTTCTTTCTCTCTCTCTCTATCCCTCCCTCCCTCTCTTCCTTTCTATACCCAAAAATATATACACAAAGAACTTTTTTGTAAGAATGAGGAAATTGGATTAAAATATGCTATCTTATATTCTTCTTTTTCCTTTTCATATGTTTATTTTCAAAGGTTGCATGCACACTGTCATCATTATGCATTATAACTTATTTAATTTATTTCTTATATCTCTATTGATGGAGATTCATATGATTTTCTACTTTTTTTCCATTACAAACAATATTGAAATGAAAATATTGATACACTTATTGCACATTGTCTTATGATTATCTCTCTGGCAAACCTAGGAGAATCTATTGAAAAACTATTAGAAAAAATAAAAGCGCTGAGCAAAGTGGTCAGTTACAAAATGAATATATCAAAATCAATAGCTTTCCTAATATACCAACAGGAACTGGTTAGAGATTTTAATGGAAAAGGAGATACCATTCACAATAGCAACAAAAGCATAAACTACCTAGGAGTAAATAATAAGTTTCTAAGACTTATGTGAACAGAATAACCTTCTATTTAGAAAATATATAGAGAAAGAAATGTGTGTTCATGTATTGGGGATATTACTATTGTAAGACATGTAAATTCTCCTTAATTAAATCTATTCTGCCAACCTAATCCTCATGGAAATCCCAGCTGTATTTTTATGTAGGTGGGTGCAGAAGAGGACTGAACACAGTGTTTCCACAGTCCACCTGCCAAGATTGGATTATGAGAGTGAGCTGAGCATACACACCTGTCTCCCATTCCCATTCCAAATTCCTTGAAATGACACGAAACATAGTATTTAAAAACAAATCCATAACAATGATGGAAACCAGAAGGAATCCTCTAGATAGAAATATATTACAAGAAATCCCTGAAATAGTTTGGATTGGATTGAAATGGGAAATCCACAGCATACAACATCAACAGAGTGTAGGATCCGTTTCAAGAGAGGTACGAAGTCAGGAGAGGCAGAGAGAGGAGGAGGAAGAGGCCCAGGAAAACCCTCAGAATGACTGTGTGAGGTGCCACAGAAAAAGCCAGGAGGCTCCGTGTTATCCCCTCCTTCAAATCATGTCAAACAGTAGATAGCAGAAATATATGGCTATTCCTATTTCCAGCAGAAGTGATGAGTACGGTCACTTGGGCCTGAGAGAAAGGACAGTGTCCGGGGTAGCTGCTGACATCTCAGGGAGGGAGGGTCCCAAAGGTAATAAGACAAAGAGTGAGCCTGCCCTGCCAGGCAGCACATTCTTCTCTCTTCACAACGAACAATGACAAATGCAGTACTCACAGGCAGGCTAATAAAGAATCTCAAAGTCAAGGATGCGTATACTACCGAGAATCACTAAATAGTTTGGAAAAGCTAACATCATTAAAGAAAGCCACCACAGTCAACAAATGGAAGAATTAATAGAGCAAACAGAAAAAGAAACACATGTTTTAGAATTTTCTGAAGAGTCAATTTATCTCTACCTTGTTCTTTTAAATATGTGTATAGTATTCTAAAATGTGCCACACCTTATCTAACCATTATCTTGTTGAAGGCATTGGAATACTACTTCCAATTTTCCATTATTGTATGTAGTATGCAAAAATGATCCTTGTATAAGCCTCTTCGAATGTATGTGTGAATATAATAAATATCTTCAGAGAAATGTGAGAAGATACTGTCACACTAAAACATCAACTAGCTAAATATGTTTCTTAAAGAGGAGACATATCAACTATTCTATGATAAAAGACATTTTGTGATAACATTCCTTAAATTGTGATTATTTATTACATCCCAACCCCATACAGCAGTGACCTAATTAAATAGCTCTAGAAAGCATTTGCAAATATATATTTTTTTCCTTTGTATGAATTAATGCCATTCTAAACTAGGAATTCTTATTTTCAAATCTTATTTTGATAAAGGCAAGATTCTTGTTTATACATGCCTCAACATTTTTAAAGCTATGGCTATGAGTATCCAATCCATATTCCATAGAATAATCCAACATGGAGCAGAATTTGGGGCCTCACTCACTTGGTCACCTGTGACATAGAATTGACTCAAAACTGTTTTCTGAGGAAAAGCTTGACTGGCCTTGCCTTTGGGTTAATGGGAAAAAAGGAAACTCTAAGTTACACAATTCTTCCTGAGCAGTTGATTTGCTTCCTTTCTTATGAACACTGTGAATTGTGTAGCTGACCTGGTTTTCCTTTTCCCATTGGCTGCCAGCCACATTGTGGGTCACAGGCTCACACTATGATGTGCATTTTACACTCCATTTCTATTCCTTGTTTATGTCTCTGATGTGTTTTTCTTTTTAATTCTCCTTTCACTTCACTTTTAATTTTTGCTATCTCTTGCATTTTAATTTCTTCTCATAAACCCTTTTAAATTATTTCTGAAACAAAGTGTGGTAAAGATGAATAAAGAATATAGGCCTTGACTAAATAAAAAATAATAACATACAAGCTATAAGTTATACTTCTTACTGAGTATTGACACCTTCAAAATATTTATCTTGAGAGACCATAAATTAGTTGCAATTGGTGTTATCACTGATGGAAACATCTTTGAAACTTCTCTTTTAGAATTTCATCCAAAGATGTTGGCACAGTGTATAAACATTTCCCATGGTCATAAGACTTTGTGGGTCATTTTGGTTTTTGGAAAAAGCCCAAAGTGTTTCATGGTGAAGCCTGCTAACCTGGATGGCTCATTAAGCTGGGTAATCAAGTTGGCTCTTTTTATGTGTTTTTTCTCCTTGTTTTGTTTACAGATATAAGATACGGTATAAACTGATGAGCCTTTTTTAATGTAGTTAATAAACTAGTGTTAAAAGTGTATCCCAAAGAATAGCTTTATGTGAGCTTGCATTGTTAGAAGGACACGCCCTTTTAGGAAGTGCATTAATTTGGGTGTATTTGTTCTTAACTGTTTTACAAAAAGCATCTCATCACCCCCCCCCCAATCCCAACCCCAACCTCACCCCCACCATCTGAAGTAAAAAGAAAAGGTTCAGTAAAGTGTAAGTCATGGTGATGAATGCATCACAAAGAGAGTCTATAGGTGGACTCCCTTCATATTCTATATGAATACAGAATACTGCTTGGGACCCTGGGCATTTTTCTCATTCTCTAATTCACCTCGATGCCACAGGGGACATGTGAGTTTTGTCATATATGCTGGGGACACAGGTCTCCATGCCTTTCTTTTGATTGCTACTAGTGGAATCACGTAGTTACTTGAGAGTGGGAAAGCTGAAACCATTTTGTTCCTAATGAAGGACTATTTGTGAAGTTCTGCTCGTGTTCTAGTCCTTTAACTGCTGCTCATGGCAGCAAGCCACTTCTGACATACGCTCCATGTTTAATGTCACTGCTGAAGTGTCCATGACATTATAAAATGTTACAACTGGAAGGGTCCTTAGAGATTAACCAGTCTGTTGGGCTACATGTTGGTGTAAAACTATTGGGCACACTGAGGTGTATCATTGGAAGGTCCTATGCTTTGCCTTAAATTTGATGCTTGTGTTGAAGTTGCTTCAAGAACTGTGGGGGAAAAAAAACTGAAACATACTCAAAATAAGTAACATTGGAGAAGATCGTTTAAGAGAAGGGGACCCCAATTTCAACATAAACAAGTTTATGGGGCCAGTGGAAGAGAGGACAGGGACTGGAAGGACCAGGAACTGTGACAAAGTGACAAGATGGTGATGTGTGCAATATGGCCCAAGATGATTTCCATGTGTAGTTTGAAGGATAATATAGCTAATTAAACATGAGGATTAGAATAGGGTCATGCAGTACCAGCTCTTATTAAAAAATGGGGTAAAATATCAAAGGGGGGAATGATGAGATGTGGAGTGGGGTTCTGCTGGTA
This sequence comes from Neomonachus schauinslandi, assembly GCF_002201575.2. Taxonomy (NCBI): domain Eukaryota; kingdom Metazoa; phylum Chordata; class Mammalia; order Carnivora; family Phocidae; genus Neomonachus; species Neomonachus schauinslandi. The sequence continues at coordinate 138,594,423 of NC_058403.1, forward strand.
TAAAACCTCTTCTTTGCAGATAGAGTGCTGAGTTACATGTAGATTTTGCCTGAGCAGATTGAATTGGAGTTGCCAAAAAAAAAAAAAAAAAGTGCTCAACATCTCTTTGGATTAGACTAAGTAGGATTAAGAGATGTCCTTTGGCACCAGTACCACAGTCTCAACCCCGGGCTGTAGAATATACAGGGAAAAGTGATTCAGTGTGCAACATAGCCCACAATTTTCAACTTGAGGACACTAAATCCAAGGAGATGAATGATGTAAATGAATCAAATTGTTGGGGAAGAGCTTGAGTCACCAGCTTGTCTCTCTCTGCTCAGGGCTGCCTGTCCAAAGTAGGGAGATCCCCTTTTGTAACTATTCTGAGGTTCAAAACATCCTGCCCATGGGCTCACTGATGTTGATGAGCTCTCCTAGTCTCTGCTTTGTTTAGATTTCCTTGTAACACTCTGAAACATGTAGGATCTGCAACTACTATTTCTAATTTCTATAAAAGAATTCTGCCTGTCATAATGCTGATCCTCGGATATTGTATTTCAGAGCAGTTACCTAGGGTACCCCTTTGCCCTCTTGCTTCATAAACATCAACTGAAATGGGCCATAATTGAATAGGAATGAATGCTGATTAACCCTCACCTACCCTTTGCAGTGTTTAGGTTTTGAGTTAATTGATTGTCTGTACTTATTAGTAATTTACTTTTGAAAAATGTCTCAGTAACTTTTTCTGTGTTCCTTAAAGAAGGATATGGCAGAGGGTGAGGAGCAGATTGCAGGTGATAGGGAGATAGCAACTGGAGAAAAGGGAAAAGGAGAACCACGTTTACTTCTATTGTTTTTTTTCCTGGTTCTTCAATTTTTGAGTCCTGCAAAACCATTTGTAGCATTTGTTTGTGGATAAGCACATCAACTTTAATATTGAACATGTTTGAAATCCCAGCTAAATGATCTTCGGCATGTCACTTAACCTCTCCAAGACTTTTTCCTTCTGTAAGATAGAGATAGCTGGGCGCCTGGGTGGCTCAGTCAGTTGAGTACTTGACTCTTGGTTACAGCTTGGGTCATGATCTCAGGGTCATGAGATCGGGCTCTGTGCTCAGCAGGGGTCTGCTTGAGATTCTCTCCCTCTCCCTCTGCCCCTCCCTGGCTCATGTGTGCTCTCTCTCTAAAATGCATAAATAAATGTTTTTTTTTTTTTTTTTAAAGATAGAGATAGGAATAGTGCCTATTTTTAGGGCCATTGTGAATATTAAATGAGATGAATGAAACATGGGTCTTATATCTCAAGACTGTAATATTTGAGAGTGATGTTCCTGGGACCATGCCCTTCACCATCTGTAGAAGTCAGTGTAGAGAGGAGAAAAGGAGCCTTGACTTTGTTCAAGTCCTTCATTCCAGTCTCCCTAAAAGCCGGTCCCAATTCTTTCCTCTTAGGCTTTGTGTATGGGGTTAAAGAAATTCTCCTATTTTGTTTAAACTAGTTCAAGTTGGGCTTCTGTCACTTGTAACCTAACAGCTCTCATACATTGGATATGTGTGCTGAGTACAACTCTGCATCCAATTAAGTGAGGATAATGCAGTCAAATTTGAGTCTCTTCTCTTGTGGCAGGTTGTTTTAGCATGCCATCTATTAGCTCTTACCCTTGGACTAATCAATTTCTCCAAGCTTCAGTTTCCTTCTTGAAAGTGGGTAGAGTAATATCATGGATGACAGATATTGAGAAACTTTATCTAATGCGCAGAGGATGATGCATGGAATACAATAAGAGCCTATTACATGTAAATTCTCTTCCTTTGCATCATTTACATACTAAGGAATAACTCATTTTAAAGGAAATACTTCAGAGCATTTCTTGGATGCTTGTTGTAGGATATTCTTGGAATTTGGGATTTGGGATACAAGTCTTGAGGTTTAGAAAGAAGTCTGGCTTGAGCTGTCAGAAGTTGAGATAAAAGATACAGAAAATGCTGAAAATGTAAAACATTTGAAATGGTCAAAATATAAAAATCTGCAAAACTTGTGTCCACTTGCAGCCAAACAAATATGAAGAGTTTTACTTCTGAAGAAGCGAGAGAGAGAGTTGACCATGTATGTTGGGTAGTAACTCCTAATATTTAATATGTTGACAGAAACTTCCATTTTCCATGAGACACATAGTTTTTAGAGTATATTAGGTAGGCAATGTGATTCATTTTTTGGTTTTTGAGTTTATTTCGCAAACAGTATTCCTATGAGGTTCATATTTAACAGATTACTACATCTTTTTTATGCAAGTGTCTCTTCCCTTGTGCTTCTTTATGAATCCTACAAGAAAGCAAGATCAGGTAAGGCCAAATGGCTTCCTAGAAGGGATTCATAAGTTTTGCCACACTGGAACAAAAAATGAATTTAGATATTCTGGAAAAGACGAATTTAGATATTCTTTCCTAGAGATCCATTCACTTTGGAAATCTTAAAATTGTAGCCCTAAAATGTGAATTTGTAGCAAGTAGTAGCTTGATATAGTACAGTAATTTCAGGATTTTTTTTAAAAGATTTCATTTATTTATTTGATGGAGAGAGACACAGCGAGAGAGGGAACACAGCAGGGGGAGTGGGAGATGGAGAAGCAGGCTCCCCGCTGAGCAGGGAGCCCGATGCGGGGCTCGATCCCAGGACCTTGGGATTATGACCTGAGCAGAAGGCAGACGCTTAATGACTGAATCACCCAGGTGCCCGATTTTTTTTTTTTCTTTTTAATGCTACCAAATACTTGTATTTTGAAAGATTTTTTCCTAAACTGCATTCTTTTTAATTAGTTCCATCTGTGTTATTACTGGTTTTCCATTTAAACATGAATCCAGATTTAGACCAATCATCCAAGTTTATTATAATATTATGAAAATGCATAAATCATTACTTTCATTATAAATCTACTACATAATGAAGTTAAGTAAAAATACAGCAGTAAACACCATTCATTGCTATGGGTAACTTTATTTTAGCTGTCTCTCTGAATTTGGGTTTGAATGAGTAGGTTCTATTTAGATAGAGGTATCTTTTGGACTTGGGTCAGAGTCAGGTCCATGTCCCAGAAAATCCTATGATGAGGTAGTTTGTTATACAGCAGTAGTTTCTGGAATCTTTTTTTTTTTTTTAAGATTTTATTTATTTGACAGAGAGAGACACAGCGAGAGAAGGAACACAAGCAGGGAGAGTGGGAGAGGGAGAAGCAGGCCTCCTGCTGAGCAGGGAGCCCGATGCGGGGCCCAATCCCAGGACCCTGGGATCATGACCTGAGCCGAAGGCAGACGCTCAACAACTGAGCCACCCAGGCGCCCCAGTTTCTGGAATCTTTTAAAGAATCTTTTCAGAGTTTCCGGATAGCATGAGAGCAACTATGTTACTATCCTGAGCTTATATAAAGCAAAGAAAGTCGATTTTTAATTTTTTTTTCCATAGCTTATGAGCAAATTTCCAAATTCCAGATCTCTAGAAATACTGAAACTAACTCATAAGCCTGATCTTTTTTTTTTTTTTTTTTTTTTTTGAAGGCTTGTCATTTAACATTTTTTATTCTGGAGAAGTTCAAATGCATACAAAAATAGAGAGAATAGTATAATGGAACTTCATGTACATATTACCCAGCTTCAACAGTTATAAAATTAAGTCTTTTCTTTCATCTACACCACCCACTCTCCCCCCTACTCTGGGATTATTTTAAAACAAATCTAAAATATCATATTATTTTAGCTGTAAGTATTTCAGCAATGTAACCTTAAGACATTAGGACTGTTTAAAAAATAACAATAGTGCTATTAGCATACCTAAAAATTAAAATAATTCCTTAATATCATCAGATACCAAGATAATGTTCAAATTTCCCTACTTGTCTGATAAATGTCTTTTTTAAAATTGTTGTTTGAATCATATTTGGAATAAGATCCACTCGTTGGTTGATGTGTTTCTTAAGTATCTTTTAATCTATAGGTCCCCCTTTCTCTGTTTTTATTTTTATTTTATTTATTTATTTTTTTTATTATTTTTTTTATTTTTTAATTTTTTTTTATTCTTATGTTAATCCCCATACATTACATCATTAGTTTTAGATGAAGTGTTCCATGATTCATTGTTTGTGCATAACACCCAGTGCTCCATGCAGAACGTGCCCTCCTCAATACCCATCACCAGGCTAACCCATCCTCCCACCCCCCTCCCCTCTAGAACCCTCAGTTTGTTTTTCAGAGTCCATCGTCTCTCATGGCTCGTCTACCCCTCCGATTTCCCCCGCTTCATTCTTCCCCTCCCGCTACCTTCTTCTTCTTCTTCTTTTTTTTTTCTTAACATATATTGCGTTATTTGTTTCAGAGGTACAGATCTGAGATTCAACAGTCTTGCAAAATTCACAGCGCTTACCAGAGCACATACCCTCCCCAGTGTCTATCACCCAGTCACCCCATCCTTTTCTCTTTCACTAACCTGGAATCCTAAGCTGAAAATCGTTGGTTTAGCATAAAAAGAAAAACAAGAAGAAACCAGTTGAAAATTATAGTCTCATTCCAGCCTAGTTATTAATAAACTAGGTGGTCTATGGCACCACTTTCTATCTCTGATCAACTTCAGTGATCCACTAGTGTAACCATGAGGATCTTGACCTGGATAATATTACTGGGTCACTCCCAGCAATGATGAGGTCTCCTTCCTGTAAGAACCTCTGCCACTTGCTAAGCATCTTGCTAGTTGCTTGATATACATTACCTCCATTTAGCAGTTTCGACAACACTAAGGGACAGGTATTATTAATTTCTCCATTTTACAGATGAGAAGACTAAGGCTAACGTAGGTTAATCAAAGTTCTTTGCCGGAATCCTCACAGCTAGTGAAGTAGTGGGGGCTAAGACTTGTTCCTATAGTAGCATCCACACTTGAATCCAGATTCTATTTTGCTATGTAACTTGTACTCTATTCTACTTGTCCATGGTGGGAAGACTAATAAATGCTCATTGTTTTTTCCTACATAGTCTCCTGGTAGAGTTTCCACTGGTCATGGGGTAACAGGTATCACCTTCAGAATCCCCCCTTATGGGCTGATTAGCCTCAGGAGCCCCACCCTGCTTGCTGATCTCTCTGTTGCTCTTGAGGTTCCCACTCTGACTAATGTGGCTTTTATATTTCCTATGACCTCAGTGTATATCCCTGCCATTTTGACCCCATTCTGCTTCCCTTATCAAAATGTGGGGGGCTGGTCATTTGTTCTTTGAATAATCCTCTCACAAACACTTTCTTCCTGAGCGCTGGTACTACTTAGAGTATTAGAAATGGGAGGCATTTTGGAAATGTGAGCAACATAAGTACGATTTTATTTCTGGCCCACAGTAAATTCAGTGATCCTGATAAAATCTGAAAGTCCACTTGTAGTATGACTTTAAAGATTGGAGAAAAGGATGTTTTGCTTACCTGTCTTTGTTAAAGCCTTCTATTTATATACAAGTATGTGTTCAAATCTATACCTTTTAAATTAGGGCCTGGTTGGAGTTTCATTGGCATCAGTGATATCCAGGCTAATTTGCCTAGATGAGAGAGCTGTTATTTAATATTTAATGAGACATTTATAGCATTAATCCTCATCTCAAACTAAATAAATGAACTTGATTCAGATGAGGTGTCCTCTTTACAATCATTACCCATAACTGCAAAGCCCTGGTGCTTTTCTCTTCATAACAAATTATTCTGGTGTTTTGTCGACTTTACTTTAGGAAGTAAATTTTTTTTTTTTTTAACCTAATACTCCTCAGTCTGCTTACATTTGTAGTAGATTCAGTTATTGGTCCCATTTTTCCCCTTTTGCCAGTAACTTTACAATTCCTTCTCCTTGACTTTGGACTTGATCATGTGACTTGTCTTGGCCAATGGGAAGTTACCACATGCAGCATAAGGAGGGGCTTTAAATATACCTCTTCACTGGGGTGATCTCTTTTGCACCCCTTCCCTCTCCGAAGAACATTCTGTGATGAGCCTATGAACAAAGGAAGGTGAGAGACAAGTGGAGCAGCTCTACACATCTGCAGCCTGAAGTAGAGACATCCCAGCAAACCCACAAATTTGTGAGAATAATTATTTTAAGAAATTGAATTTTTGAGTGATTCATTACAAAGCAATAGTTAACTGACATAATATTTTTCTTTCTATTTTCCTGGTATACTCAGGAGAGCACTGGGTAAAGAAAGCAGAGTTTTGAACTTTTATCATTATTCTGCTGCTATCTTGGTGGTTTTATGCAAGTTACTCTCCCTTTTGAATTTTAGTATACCCCCATCAGTGAAGCAGTTGCCCTGAGGCAGGGGCAGAAAGCATAGCTCTATTCAGTTCAGAATACTTCTGATGTGGGAACATCACCAAAGTGGTATTGGAGTGAAATTTTTGAAATAATGCATAGACCAGTGGGACCTACCCTTCTAGTAATATGGAATTTGTATATCCTTTCAGCAGGAAAACAGAGGTGTTTGGAAGATTTTACTGATGTAAAATGAGAGATTTGTTGTGTAGCTACCATTTTATCAGTCATTGCTTTGGCAAGTCAGAATCCTTGAATGATGTCATGATGGAAATCACCAGAGACTAGATGATATTTCTCTGCATGTCTTATTCCTTTGATTGTTTATGATTTATTCACTTTTAGAAGAGTCTAAATAAAAAGGATGATCAATTTCCCAGTCATGGATAAAAGAGCCCTCATCACTGTCCTTTATTACTTCAATTTAGCCAATTCCACATTTCTCTTGTCAAAATCTGAATACTAAAATGCATTCAATACATACTAATTCAAAAATTAGATTTATGGTTCACTAATTTAAAATTCCAGAGTGGAGCAGCCTTTGGGTATGGTTAAACTGAGGTCTTAAATCTCTTTCTCAACAATTCTCTTTGTTTTATTCTCCCTATGTGTTGAGTTCATCCCCATGCTGGCTTCCTTATGGTCACAAGATGGCCACCAGCAAGAACTCAGAATATGGGCTTGTATGTTTATATCAGGGATGGGAAGAACATAGCTTCCCACAATCATTTGAACAAAAGTTTTCACCCCATCTCTTAACCTCTCCGAATTCAGTCACTTTGGCAAGGTATGAGATTCTCTTAAGTCGCTTAGATGCATTGGGGTACATTCTGGAGCTAGGGGTGGGTCAGTCTTATGCAAAAATCACATTGCTGCTACACAATGGGGACGGCATAGATTGAACCCTTGGAGAGGTAACCATACCGTCCTCTGCAGAGCAAAATATGTATATTTAATTTATTTCAATCTGTGAAATAGCTAAACATGTGTGTTGTAAACATTCATTGAAATAGTTAACTTAGCTAAGCCTTCAGACATTAACATTTTGGAATATAAGGGCGGCCAGAGTCCAAATTTGCTGGATTTCCTAGAACTTTATAAAGTTGAACCTTTTCACAGATATGATACACTGGACTTGAAAATGCAGGAGGTCATGAAAAATTGCTAACTTGTTCAACAAAGTGCAGGATAGAGGCTGTCCTCATTTTTCTTTGACAAATTGTTCTCAGGGCAAATAAATTGTAGAATTTTGAAGAGTTGAATAGCAGTTTATTGAAAAAGCAGTCATTGTTTCCAACGAGATTTATTTCTTTAACAAACACTTATATAGCATTTCCTATTTACCAACCACACTTCTAAGCACTTTACAAATATTAACTCATAATTTCTGTTTCTGTAGCTGCTTTGGGCCAAATGATTAAGCCTCTAAATTTAAAAGCACCTGAGCCAAGCATGCCATGCTCACAGAATAAGTGCAATGTCCCTGGAATTTTAGAAATGAGAATTTTGAATCTCAGAATTCACATAATTGTTTTGACAAGATGGGCAAATTTTTAACCATGTTTGAACCCACTTGGCACTGTGGAAGTACATTCTTTGCCATAACGTGACTGAGATGGATAAGAAGAGTCAACATCAGTGACATGACCATTGAATTGGGACTGAGATGTGCCCAAGGAATAAATTTCAAGGTTTTTGAGAATAATTTATTCTGCTAAATACTATTATTCTATAAATATGTACCTTTATACATATGCCTTATGTATAATTCTTTTTTTTAAAAAGATTTTATTTATTTGAGAGAGAGAGAGAAAGCATGTACTCATGAGTGGGGGGGAGGGGTAAAGAAGGGGGAAGCAGGCTCTCCACTGAGTAGGGAGCCCAAGGCAGGGCTTGATCCCAGGACCCCCAAGATCATGACCTGAGCAAAAAGCAGATGCTTAACCAACTGAGCCACCCAGTTGCCTCTGTGTAATTCTTTACATATTCTTTAAAATATATTAAATTATGTTGATCTGATCTTGTACTTTTTCATTCCAATTGTAATATTTGGACCTGAAACATTGGATAAATTAAAATCCTTAACTGATTGCCCACTATCAACATTGAAATTTATATTATGCTATTTATTTATGTATTTGTTTAATAAGATAATAAGAATCGACAAAACTGACACTCAACCCAAAAACTGATTCCATAAAACTTACATGTACCTATGTTTTCCTTTTCCATAAAACTTGAATTACATAAAAGCTTGAATCAATATGTGTGTATAAAAGTTAATCCCAAAGGGAGGCATGTGTTGCCAAAATAAGAATTTGCCTAATTCACAGGCTGTGTTAGGCTTCTGGCCCCTGTTGGCTTTTGTGATAACAATCAGCATCAATGTTATTACCATCATCGTAGCAACTCATTTTTATGGGCACCAATGAAATCCCAAGGTCTGTGTTAAGATGATTTACTTGCATTTTTTTACTTGATTCTCCCATCTTATCAGGAAAGGACTGTATTTATTCTGGTTTTAAAGATAGAAAAAGTATGACTCAGCAATGGTACGTAACTTTCCCAAAGCCATGCAACTAGCAAATGGAGGATCTAGGATTTAAGCCTAGGTGGTCTGAATAAGACATGGTTCTTAGGATAGATCAACATACAATAGACTGCAAGAGCTCACTTTGAGGCATGCCTTACCCATGAATGAGGGCGATTTGCTAGGGAAACTATCCACCTGAAGGTCCATCTGTCATTTGGCTTGGAAAAGTCAGTGTAGCCCCAAGTTCTGGATTCCAGTTCCCAAGTCACTAATCAGCCTTAAGAATTTGGGCAAGTAATTTAACCCTTTGAAACACAATTCCATTATCCCTAAAATAGGGTTGAAGACATCTGTCCTGCCCACTTTTAATGGGTAGATATCAGGATCAATTGATGTAATGTGTGTGAAACTATGTTATGCAATATCCAGTTCTCTACAAATATTAGGGGAGATGGGCTTAGGGGATAAATTATTTATGTTGAGAGAACTGAATCTTTATTTAGGACAAAGGAAGATCTTTTGTGACCTTCCCGATACATCTTTTCCATCTATTCTAGTTTTCACTTTCTTACCTTATGATTTTTGTCTTTTATTTCTACCAACACATAGTTAAGGGATTTTTTTTTTTCCCGAGGGAAGGGAGAGTTCTGAGAATTTTAACAAAAGAAGGGAAGAAATCAGGCCTTCACTAGGATAATAGATTCAGATCAGAATGTGCATTGGAAGAATGCAGAGTCATTCCCCATTCCATATCTTCAGCAATTTTAGCAAAAAATAAAGACATCTGAAATTCAGAGTGCTTTTTTAGACCCTCAAATGCCTATGGAGGTTTCCAGCCGTCTTCAAATCATATCATGTGGTGGTTGGAATTTCAAGTGCTTTTCCGGAACCTCCTACCTGGAAAACTCTGGGCAGCCTCCTCTTGGCACCACATCAGTATAATTTGTATATGCTGATCTCCTGGCGCCTGGGGAGTGAAATGATGAAATATTCATGCTGGTGACCATTCATTTTCCCTCCACTAAAAGCCTCTGCTATCATCCTCTTGAAAAGGAGTTGGGGAATTTTCCTGCTACTAAATATGCTTGTGCTTTTGTAAAAAAAAAAAAAACAAAACCCAGATAGATTTCACAAAATCAGGTTTCCAGTTTGAATCAGATGCTTGGAGCTAATCCTAGATGAAGCTCTGGGAGCCTTTCCTGTAACCCTTTTAGTTGTGTCTACCTCCCCCCACCCCACCCGAAGACATGGTTGGCTTTCTGTTTCTGGAGCTTCCCTATGGTTGGAGATGTGTCCTTGTCTCTCAGCTCAAGAACAATGCAAATATTTTGTACCTCACTTTCTAACATCATAACATCATAACTTTGACATCATTTTGGATGTCTTTGAAGGATGATGGGGTTTCAAACTTCCGGATTATCCCAGAGGGAGGGGGCTCTCATTTAAAACTACGAGACCAAAGTCGCAAAAATCAAGAGTCAATGTTAAGTAAGTAAATTTGTCATTCAAACTGAACACAGCCTGTTTTGTCCTTAGTGATGTAAATGCCTTTGTGGTCTCAAGGGAAACTGTCTAATCTGTTTTCTGCAAATCCATTGTTGCTGCAGGCCATTGCTCTTGAAATTACACCTGCCCCGTCAGACAAGCATTTGAGAACAGCATACCTCGGACTGTGTTGTGTGTTTGCCATGAGGGACAGATAGCAGTTTGGGTTTCTGAAACAAAGATCTAAATGCAGATAGTTTATTTCGGAGGTGATCCCAGGAAACAGAGTTGAGGTAGAGGTAGAGTGAGAGAGGGGAGGATAAGCCAGTAACAGTGATAATGAATGAAGGTTGTGTTATTGACCTGGTTATCATTGTAACCAGGTCATGTACCATAGCATTTAGATTTAATTCCATGGCAGACCCTCTGAGGAACCCACCTCCAAAGGACAAGATGCTAGGTGAAGCATCCACTGAATCCTCTCCCCCACAGTTTAATAATGGCCCCCAAGAATATAAACTGCACTACCCTTCTGGCTGTCCCTGCATATGGGATGATATAGTTTCTGCACTTTGGAAGCCCTGGGATGGAAAAGTAGAGAGAAGCTATAGAGCGTGTTTGATGTGGGTCTCGGTCATGTGCATGGAACCCTGTACAAGTAATAGGAGGTGGGCTAAGTGGGTGGATGGTGGCCCCCAAAACACCGGCCATAGTTCCAGAAGCTCTTCAGATAAGGGATATTTAGATTTCCTAAGGAGGAAAGAACGGTGAGGGTAAAGGAGGAAGAAATAAGTAATTAAAGGAGAAGTAGATGCTTTCTAGGAAGTAGAGGAAGGAGAATCAGTTGCAAAGTGGCTTCTGCTGGTGAGGCAAGGCTCAAGTTCAGGCTCATGCAATGTCATACATACCCGCCTGCTCACCACTCCCTACCATGCACAGCTCCAGTCCCTTCTCTGTGCCTTTGTCATGCTGTCCTCTTAGCTTGGAAATGCTTCCTGTCAACCATTTCTCTATATAAATCCCATTTGACCTTCAAAACACAATGCCACTAGGTCCTTGCTTGATACTTCTTCAAAGGCAAACCCTGTCACCAGAATAAATTCCCCCCTATCGTGTCCTGACATACTGTATCCATTCCATATTTTCATTCATTTATTTATTCATCAATTCAACAACTATTTATTGGACACTTATTACATTTCAGGTACACAAACTGTCTTGTCTCCAGATTAACTGTATCTTATACTAAACTATTTGAAGCAAGAGCTAGATTTTCGCCTTCTATGATAGTGGATCTCAAACTGTGGTTCCTAGACCAGCAGCATTAGCGTTCACTGGAAACTTGTTTAAAAATGCCATTTCTGGGTCTCATTCCAAACCTATGGAATCAGAAACTCTGGGAGTAGAACCAGCACTTTGTGTTTTAACACAACTTCCAAGTGATTTCTGAGGCACACAGTATTTTGAAAATCAGAATATTTCCAATATCTGGCCAGAGTAAGAAATCAATACATTTTTGTGGAATTGGATTCAATTTAATACATTGGGAGGGGAGTCCTGGTCTGAACACATTGGCTCTTAAGAGTAATGAATTTTTTTAAAGTTCAAAGGCTCAAATGAAAAAAGGGCCCTTCCGTGTACCAAAAGAATGGCACATTCACCCACGAGGAAGTTGGCAGCTTGGGCTCTTCTTAGTTAATATGCTACAGAGACATATAAACAGAGTGTAGCCCTGCTGGTCAAAGCAGCATTACGCTTCTCCTCTACCCCTCTCTGCACGCAGAGGTCTCTAGGACCACATGGCTGTCTAACTTGACTGACAAGGTCTATACGGGTCAGTGCTTTTGTTGAGCTCTTTGGGCCCTGCCAATCATCAGGAGGGAATATCCAGTTTATGCAGGGGAAAGTGTGCCCTCTGGATGGGGAGAAGCCCTCAGGGTGACTCTTAAATTTCTAGCCTAAGTCATTGTCTGGTTGGTGGTGAAGCTCTTAGAGCAACTGCAGGAAAACTGGTGGGTGTTGATGCCAGTGCTTATTAAAGTATCTAGTGAATCCCAAGTTTGTACATGGGCTCCTTGAAAATAAGGTCTGGCCCTTTTATTTGTGTCTCCCCTTGCCCCTCTGGCTTCACTACCCCTTTGCACCAGGAACTGAGAAACCCCATACCCTTTCACACCCTCACACCACTCGTGAATCATTTTACAAAGTATTTCATAGAGGCTTTAAAAATAAGAGGTAACTGGAGAAATTCCATGTGACCTTTGTAGTTTGATGGAACAAAGGTCAGGGAAGAAGGGGAACTTTCTCCCAACTCACAGCCAGGGAGGCACTTTCGCTGTAGCAGAATCTGCCTTGGGTTCAGCATTTGCAGCTGCTCTGGAGACAAAATGATGCATTTTGGAAATTATACGTGAGCACAGCGGGAGGAATCCCCTGTGGCTAAGAATGTTGCTTTTGGTCACGATTCTTGGCATCTGCCCTCAGGATGGAATCATAGCTATCTATAATCGTTTGCAGAGGCCATTTCCATCCCCTGCTTTCTAAGGGGGGTTTTCCATCAAGTGGCAGAAGCAGTTTACCAATAAACACAGGTGGCTAAATCTCGCCTTCTCAAAGAATTGCTGTGGGGGAACAGGGGAATGAATAGACAAAAACCACTACGAGGCAAAGCTTGTTTTGCTCTGCCATCCCACATAAATGAAACGAAACACTTGGGCCTCCTCCTCAAATACTAATCTCTGGACTCCCTTACCCTGTCAGTTTGACCCATTTGTGTTTTATGTCCTCAGATTTGTGATTTTCGTAATAAGATAAATGATCTTTCCCAATAAAGGTACCCAAATGTAGTACCCTTTCAAGTCTGTTTGGCAAGAATTGAGTTCTGCTAAGTCCATGATTTTCAAACTTCAGTATACAAAAGATAACTTAGCAGATGAAAGTTTATTAAAAATGTGAGTGATGAGCCACTACTTCAACCTCCTGAAACTGAATTTTGATAGGAGGTAGTGGTAGGATTTGGGGAGGAGAGAAGCTTGAGGGCCCGGCAGCCTCAACTGTAATCCAGGTGATCCCAATGTAGTCTTTGTATCACAGTGTGGGAAACACTGTATTAAGTCATCATCATTTTAATAGTGGCCTTCTGTACCCCAGAGGAAGACTCTATTTACCATATTCAAACATTGTACCAGGAGAGTAGAAGTATATTATGAGTTTGTCCAATTGAGATTCTGTTTATCTGTAAATATTTAGTAAGGGAGACAGACTACTAGAGTACCCCTGAGGAGAATGGCCTGGTTGCCAGTCTTGCTCTGACAGTTCCTACTTGTGTGTCCTTGGACAAAGTGCTTCATCCTTTTGAGACTCCATTTCTCTGCCTGTACAATGGTGATGAAAGAATACATGTGAAATGATTGGCCATTCCCTACTTGGAAGCTATGATTAGTGTAAACTAGAGAAGAATGAGAGGCGATTTAGAGTCATCCTGGTGTGTGGCTGGTAAAAAAAATCACCTCTCACCGCTCAGCACACAGAGAAGTCTCAGGGTTAATAGAAGACAACTGAAAGATTGAAGAAAACTGCAAAGCTCCAGATAGAGACTGGGCTGAGTTCTTACAGGGGAATTCTAACAGAGGTGAAGTAGGACTTCATTCCTTCATTTTTTTGACCCATCCAGACCTGGCAGGGTTAGGCTGGGGACTTTTCACATTATTCTTTGCATTTTAAACCCAACCATATAATAGGAAAAAATGGAACAACCATCCCAGCTTGCACATTATGGTTAATCATTTAAACTCTTTCCTTGCGACCACATTAAAGTCCCCCATCCTCTGTCTTTATGTAGTATCAGTCTGGCAAAACCCCATCCCAAGAAGAATCTTCTAATGCACTGTCTTTCATCTTGCCGAGCAATCAGGTGCTGCTGGAGGAAGCCGGAGCAGATTGGTATCACTGACAATTCCTGACCATCAACATCACATGTGCTTTCAACACTGTCTAGCATTTTCCTAACCAGCTCAGTCCACATGTTTCAGCACTTCCAACCTGTCCTCAAATCTCCACCTTCCACCACCTCTACCCTCCATGTTCAATGACCAAGTTCATTTCCTACAGCCATGGAAATTTGAAGCCATGTTATGGGCACCCTTATCTTCTGGCCATCACAGCTGCAAAACAAACTGCTTATGATTATGCTCAGTTGGTCCTAATTTTCACCTGCTACATTAGAAAAAGGGCCTTAATCTTACATGAATGCATTCTCCATCTGTGCCATGTAGTCCGTCCTCTTCCCCTTTCCCTCCTCAGGAGCCTCATACTATCCATGATTCTCTTTTCTATATTCAGTCATTCCTCTTCCAACCAGATACTTCCCATTGATACTTTGCTTACCAAGGACTTTAACATCCTAAAAGCCAAATCCCACCATAAATGTCACCCCTGTTCCATAACTCTGTGTCTCCTCCCTTCAAAGCCACATTTCTCAAAAGTCATCTCCATTCTCTCACTTCTCACTCATTTCTCAACATCTAACCTGACCCTTAGCCCACAGCTTTGCAGAACAGCAGACTCATGAAAGTCATTGATAATTTGCATGTCACTTTATCCAGTGAACATTTTTGTCAGTCATCATGTCAAGCAGCCTGGTAGCTGCTTTTGGCTTTGTAGACTTCCTTTTCAAAACTGTCTTGTCCTGCATTTGTCTAGACACCAGCTCATCTGATTTTCTGCCCCTCTCACTGGTCACTCCTTCCTTTAGCTCATCTTCCTTGTCTGGGCCTCTGAATATTGGGTTTCCTCAAAGCTGAGTTTTAGGTCCTTTCCTCTTCCTATATGTATACTTCTCCTTGGCAGTGTTATCAGTCCTCATTACATCCATTATCACTAATAATCTGACTTCTAAATAGTCACATCCAGTACAAAATTCTCTTCTGAAGCCCAGACTCATATAATCACAATTGCCTGCTCAATTTCTTCACCTGTATTGCTCTAAAGTGTTTAACAAGCCTAAAATTAAACTTGGGGGCACAACTTCTCATACCTGGTCATTGTCCAAAATTCCTCTGCTAAGAGAATTAGCTGAATACGTCAGAAAACTAGCAGTCCTTCTTGACATCTTCCTCTCCTCCCTGATCTCACTTACCTAACACAACGAGTCTTTTCCCAGGTCCTGCAGATTGATACCTCCAGAGCAGTTCTTGTATATGTCAACATCACTCAATGTCCACTGCCATTATCCCAGGGAAAAATACCATCATCTTTCACTTAGATTACAGTCATAGCCTACAATCTCGGGGCTTTCTCCTTCAAAGTTTTCCCACTCTTCAAAGCATTGCTACTTTCATCCTTATTCTGCAAATAAGGACCAAAATCTTTAACATGACCTATGAAACCTTGAATGCTTTCTATAAATTCTGGATGGTCATCATTTCTTTCTGTCTTACAACCTCCTGCCTGAATAATCCTACTCATTGTACGGATCTCAGCACAAGTTACTTTTTCAGGAAAGTGCTTCCTAATTCTCTTCTGATCTTGATCAGACTCCTTTATTATATACTCTAATAGAACTGTACTCCATTTATTTCATTGAATTTGTCTTAGTTTATGTATCCATTAATGTGATTGCTTGATTACTATTGGTCTTCTCTACTAAACAGTAGTTTATATGAGAACAGGGACCATGTCTACTTTTTGTTCACCATTATTTCTCTGGTGCCAAGCACATAAGGGGACCATAATAATCATTTTTTAAAAAGATTTATTTACTTATTTTGGGGGGGCAGAGGGAGAGAGAGTCTAAAGCAGACTCCACACTGAGTGCAGAGCCCGACTTGGGATTTGATCCCCAAGATCACAACCTGAGCCAAAACCAAGAGTCAGATGCTTAACTGACTGTGCCACCCAGTGCCCCAGAATAATCATTTATTGAATGAATGTATGAACATTTGCCTGTAAGCCCACTTGCATGTCAGGGCAGTGACTCTGCCTAATTTTCATTCTAGTCTTCGTGTTGCTGGTAATTCCATAGTTATTCTGTGGCTATGAATATAGAGGGCAGACATAATCTTCTGACTCATAGTCATATCTTTGGTGCATGGGAATTTAGGGGCATTTATTAAGAAAATTGCTGGGCAAAGTGAATAGCACTATTTGGAGATGGAGAAAGAAAGATAAAAATAGCCACTCTTTGAAAATCCAGTGTCCAGTCCTTGACACTTTGGAGGAGTGTTCAGAGAAAAGCATGCTTTAATATAACCAGTAGAAACCCAAATTCAGTGTAAAATCTTACATCCTATGAGAAATAAAATGGGCAATCACCTGTGTTTTAAATTTTCTCTTTACTTTTGTTTTGAGGGAAACTAGTATTATAACTAGAGGACATTTGTATGTTTTTTTGACCCATGGCAGGGGAAGTAAAAGTTAGTTCCCATTTACTGAGCACCTACTATTTTTAAGACACTGTGCTGGCTATGTTCTTTTGATGAAAGATGGTCCTTGGTTTTGCTTTAGAGAACAGTTTTGGCAGGCCCAAAGTTTCCTTTGCATTCTCAGTTGGGTAAGTGGGCCCAAGAGAAGTAACTGGCTGGGGAAATGTATGGCGTGACATTTGGAAAATGCAGCAGTTCTGCTGAGTTGACACTGCGCCATTGGTCCTCTGCTTCAACACCAGTTTAATGCCCAACATTCAAGAGTTTTAGTTTGAACAGGAAGGTTTGCATTGTCAGCTCAGGTCTGATTTTTGTTTGACATCTGAATTTGGTGAACTGGAGGGTGGTTTCCAATGGAAAAGCAGTGATGCAGGAAGAGCTCCATTAGAGGCCAAATCCAATGATTTAGTTTGGGTTCCCGCCTCTCCAGACACAAGATGGCGTCCAATGACCTCTGCTAATTGCTGCTTCAGATACCTCTCTGTCAACCACCTTTATCACTTGCTACGTGATGTATGTGTGGTCTCAGGAATAGTGTTAAGAAAGAAGCTTCCATCAGAGCTTTACAAAAGCACAGGTACCTCTTAGTCATTTCAATTTTCAGGGGAGCTTTGAATGGAACCACTAATGCCACATGAAAAATCTTAAGTGTCTAGGGGAATCTCCTATTGGTTGGGAGGTACCAAGTGGATTGAAAAAATACATGAGGTGCAATGTAACCCTTGGGTCAATTTTTTTTTTTCTTTTAGTCTGACCCTTGTGGTGTCTTTACATTGAACCATGAATAATTCCCGGGGCATTTTGCTCAGATGTTCATAGCTTATGCTTTTAGCCAATGTTTTTAGTAGGAATTATGCTTTCTCTCACAGACTCAGAAAACATCCCTAAGGCTCTAAGAGATCCCAAATTTCACTTAATTCATTTCTCTGCCTTTTGAAATGAAATACTGCCATCCTGAACGAATAGGGAATCTGATATTTAAAAGCTATCCGCTGAGCATGGGCTAGGTACTTTACACATGTTATCTGATGTACAGGTGTTTCTTTATAATGTGATTGTACAAATTAAAAAATTTTTTGTTAAATTGTGCTTTAGAAATAACAAAATAATGGGAGAATATACTTTGGGAAGACCACTCAGAACCTATTCAACTTTGTAATGAAAGCACTAATAATCCAATAAAAACAAAACACTAGCTTAGTTAAAATAATGCAGCCTTCATTTTTTTTTAAAAAAAAGGTAAAGATAGGGTTATGGAAAGGGGTATAAAAGAGAGCTGCAGCTGCTAAGTTTAGGTCAAAGATCAGAGAAAATCGCTCAATAAACACCTTCAAAGCAGAGAACTTGGATAAACTAAGCCACGAGGCAGCATATAGGGGTAAATGAGCATAATATATACTACTGTATTCCTGTAAGGCTTGCTGTAATTAGCTGTGTGGGTGGACTTGGCATATAGCTCTAGTTACTTGGCACAAAACAGCATGTCACCAGAAAAAATAAAGTCTGTAAAACAACCTGATTTCTCAATTATACTGGCATAATTCCTCTATTTAATAATCATGTATCAGCTAATTCTCATTATAAAAATAAGCACTGTAGCAGAATAGACTACAGTTTTTAGAATAAATCTTTTCAGTAGGTGGTGTACACACACACACACACACACGTAAGACAACTGATGTTCAGAGGGCTTACATAACTTCCCCAAGGTCATCCAGTTCATAAAGATGGGCTTGGGTTTAGAACCAGGTTTATGCTTTTCTTCCTTTCAGCGATGTGGGGCATTTCAATGTTGAAATTCCATGATGCTTCTTAGGGAAAAGATAGAAAACCAATATGTAGGGACTGCCTAATGTATGCCAGCCCTGAAATGCACACACGTTCACATGCACAAATTTCATTAGTTCTTTTGAGGTGAATTGTTATTCTTTATAACAGAGAGCTTATGTAACTACCCACCCACACTCATAGTAAATAGTTGATTTGAAGTATGAGAGTTTCTTGAGCTCCTTCTTTGACCATCGTATCATTTGGTTCTCCCTGTCAATCTAAGACAAGAGAGAGGAGGAGGAGTGCTTATTCAGTTATAATTCTAGGAAAACATACCATTTCACTTCAAGGATCCGTTCTTTTATGGGTCTACTGCCATGTCACCGGGAGGGAAAGAATGCGTTACTAGTATAAAAAAACCCTCACTTTAATGTCAAAGTCTGACATTGATAATCAATTCTACGCACTCCTTCAAAATGACCACAAAGATAGCAAAATATGGATTACATCCTGTTTCTTTCTACCCCCCAGTTTTTATTTAGAATCAATGGACACATCACCATATAAGGTTAAAGCATACAGCATGATGGTTCTATTTACATATATTATGAAGTGATCACCACAATATGTCAGCTAACATCCGTTTTCTCAGACAGATACAATAAAAAGAAAAGAGAAAAAGGCGGGGGAATCCTTCTGTTTTGAGAACTCTTAGGATTTATTCTCTTAACAACTTTCCTGTATATTATTACAGTGCTGTTAGCAATGTCATCAGGTTGTACATTTCGTCCCTACCACTTATTTATCTTATAATTGGAAGTTTGTACCTTTTGACCGCCTTCTGGTTCTCCCTTCCTCACCTCCACTCTGGCAACCACAAGTCTGATCTCTTTTTTCTATGAGTTTGGAACACCCTGCTTCTTGAACCAAATGATTTGTTCTGGACTTATAACTTGCAAGCTGTGCAGTCTTAGGGAACTAAGAAATGACACTGATGGGAGAAGCATGAAAACTCTTTGTAAATTGTGCAGCTTGATTCAAATCTAAAATAGTTGTTATCAAGATTATCACCAGACTGCTACTGTTTTGTCTTGGTTTTATTAGTTACGATGGTGCTGATTGGTCTTTTACAGGTCAGTAGTAAAATGTAAATTATTTTAGCTTAAATGGATTTTTAAATGTTGTCACAGAAAAATCAGGGCTGGAAGGGATGATAGGAATTATAGAGTTCAGAGGCTTATTTTGTAGATGCTGAAACGAAAGCCCAGCAACATGAAGTGTCTTTCCAAAGGCCACCCAGCTGCTTAATGATTGCTGGACCAGGGTTCATTCCCTGATCTAAATTATCTTTGATTTCTTGCTGAGAAGGGAGTCCATTGTTACACTTGTCAAAGTTATTCTCCATCAAACAAACTAACAAAAATCAAACAGAACACAACAGACATGTCTCTATTCTTGGGCCTCACCTTTTGGAATTAGAAATTTAGCCATAAAATAGATCTAGTTCCAGCCTAATTGCCTTTGTTTTTTGTTTTTTTGTTTTTTTTAATTAATTAATTTATTTATTTTTATTCTTATGTTAATCCCCATACATTACATCATTAGTTTTAGATGAAGTGTTCCATGATTCATTGTTTGTGCATAACACCCAGTGCTCCATGCAGAATGTGCCCTCCTCAATACCCACCACCAGGCTAACCCATCCTCCCACCCCCCTCCCCTCTAGAACCCTGTTTGTTTTTCAGAGTCCATCGTCTCTCATCTAATTGCCTTTGTTTTAACTTGACATTGTCTTCAGAGACTTGTGACTTGTTAAAGCATCTTGTGAAGCTCAAATCAGACAGATTGAGTAATTTGCTTTCTACAAAACGATTGGTTTCTAATTTCCAGTAGAAATAAGGTTTATTCTTTTATTTGAGAGCATTTGGAAGCCAAGTATTTGAAACTATATTATGTGATATTACACCTTTGTACAAAAATAAGATATGGAAAATTACCTAAATGCCAAAAATGATTAAAAAATAAGATGTTAGTTTAATGCAGGCTTATTTCAGTAACATGTCTGCACTTCTAGCTGAACCTGAGACAAAGGTGTAGGAACCTCGTTTTGAGCCCTAATTGCTTACTTTTGCCTCACCTCATCTTTCCTATCATTTTTGAGAATCAAGGTGACACCAATGTTTCCTGCAATATTGAATTGTGTCAACGGAAGGGCCTCTTTCCCCAGAAAACTTTAATTAGGAAAACTCTTCAGGGAAACAAAAAATAGTTCTGCACAAATTAGTTTAAAGTACTCAAACTGAGAATGAAATGACTAGTACACACTAGTACCTTGTGTACTAATGAGCATTTTCCTCAGGCTTTGGTAATGTCTCGAAGTGATTTTTTCCTGTCATACACAGAACAAAGCAATACAGATTGGAGAGAGAAAAAGCAGCTTCTTGAAAGTTTATGACTTAAGTGTGAATGCCCTTCTAATACTCAACAGAGAGACAAGAGTTGAAACACTAATGGCTCTTTGAAAAGAATTGGGGCATTTTTTTAAAGAAAAAAAACCTAAAAAAACCATCACTAGATATATTTTGGCCTCTTCAATGGGCAAGTGTTCTTTAAATTTCTCAAAACCACTCTTTCCTGTGCTTCTGGAAGGACAGACTTCTACATATAAATCTAACAAAGGCCTTGTGGATCTTCATCACCCTTGGTAAATTGTTTCAGAATATTTCTGTCTTATTCATTTCCACACTCTTTCTTATAATCCTCTCATCAGAATGTGTGGTTTCATTATTTGTTATATTAGTTTTAGTTAATTTGGGATCTTTAAAGTATTATATTTGAGAACACTTGGGAGTCTGGATTGCTGAGAAATTATGACCTAGAATATTAAAGTTAAGAACCATACCACCCACTTTGAAACAAAACAAACAAAACACAATCAAAGCCTTGAGACATTGTACCACTCATTGACATGGTGCTTTTCAAGCATTAGGAAGTCAAGAAAATTTTCTAATGAGAAAGTTATTTGTCTCCCATAACAGTAAGAGGAAAGTACCAATAAAAATCAATAAAATAGCTACGGATTGCATTTTTGGTGGGTTTTAAATTGTTTGTTTCTGTTTATTTTATCGGGCTTTCTGAGGAAAGGGAATTTTTTTTTTCTTGAAATTCCGAGTTCAAATCTTCTTGCAGGAGATTCAGGCACTTTGTAAATCAGTGGAGGTAGATGATTAATTAAGGAAGGGATGTTGCTAATGGACACTTTTTGGGGAATCTGAGTCCCAAGTCTTCCCCAGATGAAATAAACAGTTACAACAATAGAAAAAGGTCAAATGATTTGAACAAGGAGTTAACAAAAGATGTTATTCAAATGGCCAATAAACATATGTGAAGGTGCTCAATTTCATTAGGCCCTAGGGACATGAAAATTAAAACCACAATGTGAAGCCACTATATACCCACAACTATATTTTATAAATGAAAAATAATAATACAAAATCTTGGTGAGGATGTAGAGTAAGTGAAATTCTCATAAACTCTTAGGGGGAGTATATAATAGGCATAACTAATTTGGAAACTGTTTGGGATCGTTGGTATATAAAACCCGGTTTTGAGCAAGTTACTTAATTAACCTGATGAGTCTCTGCTTCTTACATATAAATGGGGATAATAATAGTACATCATAGAGTTGCAGTAAGAATTAAACGAGATTTGTGTGCAAAATCAGGGGGGAAGGCAGGTTGTGTGGATCCAGGTATAGGTAGGAGACGGATGTAGTAATGGGAATTATAAATAGAAATATACTTAACAAAATTTTATCCTATGGCAACTTATGCAAATGTTATATTTTCTGGGAAATGTTAAAATTTCTGAGAAAAGTTGGTCTTGTATATTAGTCAAGTGTTTTAATAGTCTTCTTTGGAAGGAAATAACCAGTAACTGATTGCAAGTCACGCTGAAAATGCCAAAGGTGTTATAGTGAAATGTTTTTCAAGAATTTTAATTTTTATGTGTAAAGATGCTAAAGGATCTTTCCAGTTAGAAAACCCAGACAATATCCCATAAAAAGGTGATAATTCAATAGACTGAATAGATAATTCAATTCAATAATTCACATTGAATATAAAGTTCGGTTCCAGAGAAAAATAATATTTTCTTTTTTTTTTTTTTTAAGATTTTTTATTTATTTATTTGAGACAGAGAGAATGAGAGAGAGAGAGCACATGAGAGGGGGGAGGGTCGGAGGGAGAAGCAGGCTCCCTGCCGAGCAGGGAGCCCGATGCGGGACTCGATCCCGGGACTCCAGGATCATGACCTGAGCCGAAGGCAGTCGCTTAACCAACTGAGCCACCCAGGCGCCCGAAAAATAATATTTTCTACAGATGTTTTGTGAGAAATACAAAGTAACTCATGAGGTTTATATAAATAATTCTCCTTCAGGTTATTTCATTTATTATATTTGCTAACAAAAATAAAATAATACACAAATACACACACACTTAACATTTCTCTATACCATCATATGCTGATCCAGCTTCCTCTCCAGAGATAATGACTTTAAAAGATTTTGTGTATATTCTTCTGGTCATTTATCTGTGTGCTTGCCCCATATATGTGCATAGTGTATGTAATTGCACCTATAGAAATATGGAGTTTTTTTGTATATGTGTTTTCTTTAAAAACAAGAAATTATATCTTAAATATTATTCTTCAACTAATTTGTTAAGTTGGTGATATGTCTTGGAAATCTTCCTATGTGAATCTACATATAACCACTTACTCTTTTTAACAGATATTTTAGTATTTCAGAGTACAGAAATAGCACATTCTGTTTTAAACATTCTTCTTTTGGATGTCACTTGGACTGTGCCCGTGTTTTCTTGTTGTTAACAATGCTGTAGTAGCCTCATGCAACAAATCTTATGTACCTCTCCTTGGGCATGCGTGCAAGGGTTTCCCTGGATACATATTGAGGCATGCAGTAGCTTGGTCATAGGGGGTACCCATTTTTCATCTAATTAGCTAATGCCAGAATGCTCTTCAAAATGAATGAATGAATGCTCTTTACTTTCATCAGTGATATAAATGAAAGTTTCAGTTTACCAATATTTAATATCATTCTCTTAAAATTTGTCAGTGATGGTAAGCAGTAATATTGCAGTGTTGCTGTGAATACTACTGAGGCTGAGCATTTTGGCATATATTGATCTTCTGACTTCCTGACTACCATTGCCTACATTATTGCTTCTGACTTTTCTGTCCCTTTTAGTAGGCTCTTCATGGTAGGCTAAATCTACAGGAACTTCTGAGTTAGCAGTTCAAGCCTGAGAATAAGTCTCCGTACCAGGAGAATAAGCTTCCCTTTCTTGTGGTCCTAGATTTCCTTTCATGAAGCAAGGGAGCAGGGCTGTTTGGTCTCAAACTTTGGTGTGCACAGGAATCATTTGGGGATCTTGTTAAAATGCAAATCCTGATCAGCAGATATTGCATGCATTTCTAACTAGCTTACTGGTGGTCCTAAAGCTGCTGATCCATGTAACAGGGAATTACACGACTGCTACATAGAGAGCGTTTAATTTATTTACATAGAATGACCAAGTTATCTGGAGATGTTGCAGATCAGGTGGTACCTAGGGCATTCCCCAAAGTGCAGGCTCTGTGTACTTTCTTTTATTTACAAACTCAAGACGACCCCTCTGATACCTCGCTCTGCATTAGACATTTACTCACTGTTTATCTCAGCTATGATAATATTATAATTATGGTAACAAAGAGTAGGAAATGAATCATTTAATCTTTGTGACTATCTTTGGCTCACCTGGCCCAGATAGAACATTGACTACTTCTGTGGTCAAAGTACTGAATTTATTCTGTAGCCCCATTTCTTCCTTATTTTTCTGAATAAAGAATTTCCATGAAGTATGTACTTCTGTGTACAGGATTGCCTCCTTACTCTTGACAAAACCTCTTGCCAAAGTTAAAAGTAATCTGTCTTCTATCCATCCATCCATCCATCCATCCATCCATCCATCCATCCACCCATATTTTACTATTCTTTATTATATTCCTTATTCTATCATCTTAATGCATTGAATAGATTTTATTCTTTTTCATCAGATCATTTTAATTTAATTTAATCTTCACATTTAATATCTTTTAATATTCCAAGGAAGTAGGTGGTGGTCAATTTTTCAGGTTATGCAAGTGGGATCACTTTCCTGTCAGCTGAAGGCAAAGATAGCATGTAGAAGTGGATGAGTTTGGATCAAGTGCCCAGGTTCTTCTCATCACATTATGTTAGGCAATGTAATCATCTCTCTCTCTCTCCTCTCTCTCACACACACACACACCATATAATTTATGACTATTTTAAATAATAAAGTCTTCATCTACTATCTCCTTGATTACTAACACTGACCCAGTGATTTAATGAATTCCTCTTACAGTTTTTTAATCAACTTATTGAAGCATAATTTAAATAAGCTAAATGCCCTCATTTTGAGTGTATGGTTTGATGAGTTTTTGCATATATTTATACCCATGTAACCAATTAAGATATAGAATATTTTTATCTTTCCAAATGTTTCCTCATGTCCCCTTGACATGGGGACATGAGTGAGGGATTACTCACTCTTGACCCAGGTAGCCAATGATCTGTTTTATGTCACTCTATTGCCCATTCTACTATTTCATTTAAAGGGAATTACAATGGTATGTTGTGTTTTTTCCATGTTTCTTTGTCTAAGAATAAGGTTTTTTATATTCATCCATGTTAGTAGATCATTCTCTTCTTTATTATAGAGTAATATTCCATTGTATGAATATACCACAACTTATTTATCCATGGATCTCTTGTTCCACAAATAAAGCTGCTATAAGCATTCTTTTGACAGTCTTTTTGTGAATATATTATTTTATTACTCTTGAGTAGGAGTAGAACTACTGGGATATAGAGCAAGTATATTTTACCATTCACTTCAATAAATTCCCATACCTCTTATAATCTGAATTCTCCAGTATTGCATAGGACTGTATATTGTCTTATATTCTCTAACTTCACATTTATTTTAAGTCCTGATTCCCTGCTAGGTCATAAACTCTCAGATGGTAGGAGTCAGAAACTATCATTTTTTTATATTTTAACTTAAAAAAAAAACCTTAACACTGGCCCATGGGCATTTCATAACTGTTTGTTGGATTATTATTATGTATTTTATTAATAATACTCCACTAAACACAATGATCCTATATTTTGGTCCTCTTTGAGATGAATTTGTAAAGTTAAGTTTTATTGGGTGTGTTTCAGGTGGACATAAACAGCAATAGACTCTCTCTTTTCCTTCTGGGTAGATGTGTGACCTACTGGGACCACCTGGTTTATCCTGAGACTCTTGCTGGAACCATCGGGAATAGGTTCTATTGTGCCATTGGGGTTGCTAAGTTAAGAGAAAGCAAGGATAGTTCTGCTATTTCTGTCTTTGCCACTTAAGAGAGATTTGACCTGAAACTAAAGCCATCACAAACAATCCTGTATTGTGTACCTAAATGTTGCTAAAACTGAATTTTACAAGTTCTTATCACACACACGTAAGATGGGTAATTTTATGAAGTGGCAGATGTGTTAACTAATCTTATTGTGGTGATTACTTTGCAATATGTACATATATCAAATTGTCACATTGTATACCTTTAAACTTATACAGTGTTATATATCAATTACATCTAACAAAAATGGGCAAAAATAAAGTAAAACCATCACAGAGGAAAGAAAGAAATTTGTGCTGACATGTTGAAGCACGGCTCAAAACATGTCGCTAGCATCCAGCAGTACCTACCTCTAAACTTTTCATGGTGTATGCCGGTTTGAAATGAATTTTATAACTTGTTATTGCAATAACCCTGTTTAATACATTTCACCTTCGTAATAGCAGCTCCAAACCAGGCATCCACTATATTAACAGTGAGACAGAATCGAAAGATACTTTCCTTTGAACATATTGCCTTGGCCTCAACATTAAGGATAATATCTCGCCAATTTCTTTGGACTCCACTAGAATTTAAAAATATATAAATGATAAAGACACTAGACTTCCATCTTTGTATACCTAAAAATCATCCTTAAAACTGCTTTTCAAGTGACTACTCAATGTTGGAAACAATCAGAAAGTGAGTATTCTCATAAATACCTGAAGTTAAGATGGGTGGGAAAAAAAATGTTTAAGCATTGTTGCTACAGGAACACATAATTACAGTTATCTTACTTGAGAGCACCATTAGTGTTGAACAGTGTTATTACTCTAGTATGCTTTTTGGTTTGAATTTGCCAAATAATTGCCTCAATTATCTGCTTCACATTAGCCATGGAATCTTGGCCAAGACAATTATTCCTATTTCCTGCTGGATCACAGCTTAGTGATCTCATAGACAAAACTTCATCTCAATGTCAAAGTGTTGGTAGGACTCACATAATTACCTTTCATCATTATTGTGGTTGAGACATAATTCTTCTGTCTGTCTATGCTGAGCAATCCTGTTGAAAATGAATGGTTTTGAAGTAGCATAACTGTATTGTATTGGTAGAGAGAGGCATTCTCATTTGGGGCAGTTATGATTACATGTTGCCATAGTGACAATGGATGGAC
This sequence comes from Neomonachus schauinslandi, assembly GCF_002201575.2. NCBI lineage: Eukaryota > Metazoa > Chordata > Mammalia > Carnivora > Phocidae > Neomonachus > Neomonachus schauinslandi. The sequence goes on from NC_058403.1 coordinate 138,621,583, forward strand.
AGAGATTTTTCCAGGTGCTTTTTGCTTTCCTGGAAAATTCCCACTGGAGCTTGTGGTTATCAATGCCAAGCATCTTCCCCAGGCTGAAGGAAAACCTGTAAGATTATCAGTTATCATATTCTGATAGAAGGAGAGCACAGTCCCTTTTATTTGCAGTAGTATCAGCAAATCTGAGTAAAGGCAACAAAATTAGAAGTAGGTCATCCAATAGGAGATGACATTTTACCCCCTCACTCCTAGTACCTGGGAGAGAAAGACGGAAATTTTAGGGCCCCAAATGCCCTCAGTTGATTTTCAGATTTAAAAGCATGGAAACATGTACTTTTCCATATATCTCATTTACATTTCAACACAATCCTGTGAGAAATACTCACACATGCAACAACATGCATGGATCTCAGAACCATTATGTTGAGTAAAGGGTGTCAGAGTCAAAGGTGACAAATTGATTAAGTCCATCTATATAAAGTTTAACAAGAGGCAACAATAATTTATGGTGAGGAAAGTCCCATGTGTATACACTTCCACATTATACCTTAACTTACAGAAAAGGGTACTGTGAAAGATTCGCTGTCCTAGAATCAATTTTTAGCTCTGCCACCTGCTAGCTCTAAGACCTTAGGTAAATTTCAGTTCTTTTGACTCTAAAATTGTCTCCTTCCAGCTCTAATTTCCTGAATATCATCTTGAAAACTCCTCACTATCTGTCCATTCTAGAAGGTAGGATTGACTGAAAGGCTGCTAAGGGAACTTTGTGGGTGGTGGACATGTTCCATATTTTAATTGGTGTGGTAGTTACACAGGTATATATGTTTGTAAAAACTCATCATGTGGTGCATCAAAATCTGTACATTTTACCAACTACAAATGTGCAAAAAATATGTAAAGAAAAACTTTATGAGTTATGAGCCATATTTTGCTCAGGAGACACCTGGGACTCAAGAAGTGAAGTGACAGTTTGCCCAAGTTCATTGTGGGAGTTTGGAAATCTATATTGTCCAGTGAGAATTGCAATTTTATCTTTTGAAAAGTGAGAAGATTTTCATCATAAATTAATTATGAGCCTAATGCCTTTGTACTTAGTACATGAAGAAAGCAAAACAAAAATGAAAAAATATGTTTCCTACTTTCGGCTCTGTTTATGTGCACACTTACATTTTACAGAGTTAACAGGCAACGAGTTACTGCTTTTTCACTGGGAAAAGCAGAAAGAAAGGCTACCCAGCAGGGGAAGTCATAATGATGTCACTCAATCAGCAGTGTTCTGAGACATCTGCTATGTAGAGAATCCTGATAGGTGTTTTTCTTTGGAGAAGTGAAAAATTTGACATAACAGCTTTCACAGTCTGTGAAGTAGTTCCTGGATAAGCACTCTCTACACAAATTACCGAGCATCTTGTTAAAAATACATATCCTGATTCAGTGGGTCTGAAGTGAAAGCCCATCCATTTGCAATTTTAATAAATTCCCAGGTGATGATGATATTGCTGTTCTTTGGACCATTGAGTGGCAAAGAAGAGGTTACCAAAGCTGAAGTGGGATCTGCAGTTCACCTAAGGACTCAAACTCAAATAGCGAGCTGAAACCAGAACCCATGATTGTAAGTCTCTATATCCCGCCCCCGCCCCCCACTAATATATGAAAAAAAATGACAGGTGTATAAATATAAATATAAACATTTGGGACTAGGGAGAAAATTCATTGTTAGCCATGTATTCAAATTGGTTGTTTAGCATTATTGAATGTAAGCAACTTGTCCCATTTTTATTGCTGTGTTTCTACATACAAAGCTTTAGGTCAGTATCTTCCTAAATTCCATCCTAGAAATTACTCTTCTAAACAAGGATACATTTGTAATCTTGGAAATTGTAGAGTGAAATGGTGACCCACAGAAGTGTTTGATGGCCACAACCCACATGCACATGGAAGTTAGTTTTTGATGTGGTACCCATTCTCCAAGATGGCCTTCAATAATCCTTGCCCCCTGGTATTCCTGCTATTGTGTGATTTCCTTCCACATTAAGTGGCACTGCCCTGTAGAACCAGTGGGATGATGGCATGTGACTTCCAAAGACAGATCATAAAAGACATTCTGTCTTTTGTTTAGTTTATTCTTGGATTGTTCATTCTGGCAGAAGCCCACACCATGTTGTGAGGATCTTCAAGCCGACCACTTGCAAATAATGGAGTCCTTCTGTCACCAGCCATGTAAGGCAGTGGGTGATCTTGGAAGTGGATGCTCCCAAAGCCAGGATTTTGAAGCACTAGATAACTGAAACTGTTCTTGAAAAGAGGGAGAAACTCTGTATTAGGTAGATATAAGACTTTTGATTTAGAAAGGTAGATTCTGTGATAGGCCCCACAAAATGTTATCTAAACATAATCACATCCTATTTGAACTAACACTACGAGTTCATCGTGATTACCAGATCCCAAACCCAAATAAATAGATCTTTAGTGGAGGAAACAAGACAAAAATGTAAATAATAAATTGGAGCATTTATATTGCATTAATGAATAAAACCAATAAGTTATGTGATCTATTATTAGATTATAGTCTATGCTCATGCATGCCTTAATGAAGCCTTAGGTTGGGACACTGGCAAAGGAAATAAGGGAGGATAGAGATGGATTATTTTGAATAATTGATAGGACTTCATGATAATTTGATTTGATATATAAAGGAGAAGGGAGACACCCTTCTCCCTTCTCCCTTAAAAATATGTGCCTATTAGATTGAAGAATAATGATACACCATTGAATGAACTAGACTAGTTGGGATGATAAGTCAGGATTTTAGAGATGGGGAAGAGGACAAAAGGCTCTATCTTGAGATATACTGAATTTCACTTAATGAGAAAACCTGGGAGAAAATGCTTTCTTTTTTTTTTTTTCTTTTTACTATTCCCTTTTACTACATAACAGTGATTTTTTTCCCCTCATTCCCAAGCCCCATCCCTGAAAAATAGAGATAGCTAATGCAGTTATTTTTTATTTTTATTTTTTTTTTAGAGTCAGGGATAGTCTAAAATCCAGCTGTCTCCCAAACCAAGCTATGGTTCTTTCCTGCTAGAGCATACTCTGGTCACTGCACAGCTTTCTTCTTTATGTTGGCTGTTGGCCCAGTCCCTTGATGGCTAGAATTTGTCATTGTTTTGAAATGGGAAAGTGTTTGGATAGATGTTTCTGATAGGGTTCTAACGAGTGCCTGTCCTTTGGCAGATACCTGGTTGGGTTTAACTTTGAACAATTAGAAATTCAAAGCTATAAATTCATCTAGGACTTGTAAAAGTTTTAGGAAATCGACCAATACAGCCAAAGTCACAAGGAGATTGATTTATGAAACTGAATGCCAAGTGTTAATTGACAAATGGGCGTTCATAATTTTAATAACTGGAACATTTAGGTTTCCTTTACTATGTTCCACCTCTGGAAGTGAATTTTGCAATTAGAAAGTTCCTTGATGAATATAAAGTTGGAAGAGACTCTTTCTAGCTCTATAGGATATATCATATACCTAATGCTGGCATTTGCAGGATATTTCTGCTCTGCTACAGAACATCTATTTTTAGCAACTAAAATATTTATGCCTTTAATATCCATTGTGTTCTCTTGTACAGAGCTACTCCAAACAGTGAGTTATGCAGCAAATATTTATTAAGGATCTACCATGTGCCAGACACTCTTTTAGGGGTTGAAGATACAGTGGTAAATAAGAGGCAAGTTTTTACCCTCAAGGAACTTACATTTTAGTGGACACCTGAATCTTGTTAGTTTCTAGGTCTCCTTCTGTGTTCACATTACTTCTCTTAATTATTTTCGTAGTCATAGCTTGTTTCTAATTATCTTTTTTAGGTTGTATTCCTGATGACATTTTAGGAAGATAAATTAGTGTGTTAGATAACATATTTGCAAATAATATTTTTGAGCTAAGTTGCTTTGTTGAAGAATGACTTTTTTGGCATTTATTCATCTATTTCTCTATTTTATCCTCTATTGATGATAGTTTCTTATTTTTCTTTTTAGTGTATAGATTGTTACTCAGTTTTAACAAGAAAGGGACCTAAATGGAAAAAAAAAAAATATATATATGGCTAAACAAACAGCTGAATTACAATTACACTATAGCATTAGGAATAAATTAGATCCTTAACAAATCAGAGGAATTTTAATTTGACAGTAAACTTCAAACAATTCACTTCACAGACATTTGAGGCTAACAGACTAATTATATGTTGCCCGAGGCAGGAAATATTTCCTTCAGCTGACTTACTGATTTGTTGCCTTTTAACAGAAAACTATGCTGATCTAATTACAAAGAAGGGTTAAAAAGCTAATAACTTTAAACCTGAGGTTGTCCATAATGAAGCACAATAATTAATGGTCTAACAGAAGCAACCAACCATGTTGGTCTCTTTAGCCAGAGACTTGACATACCATGTTGATAATGAGGGAGCTTGAAATACTCTGACCAATTTTTCTCTCTCTATAAAACTAATGTTAAAATGTCTAAATGGTACTGTAATTGGACACATGGTGTAGTGATCACTTATGACTGAGTCTCCAAATGTAGTTTGCTAGTAGTCTTCTGGATTATTACTTTTTTTTTCATTAATTTTGTGAATTTATTTATTTATTTATTTATTTATTATTATGCTATGTTAATCAGGGAAATTCAAATCAAAACCTCAATGAGATATCACCTCACATCAGTCAGAATGGCTAAAATTAACAAGTCAGGAAATGACAGATGTTGGCAGGGATGCGGAGAAAGGGGAACCTTCCTACACTGTTGGTGGGAATGCAAGCTGGTGCAGCCACTCTGGATTATTACTTTTTAAAAAAAACAAAATTCCTGTTATGCTAATATACCCATCAATGAGGTCCTATGCTACAAACTTCTCCAAAAACCAACTTGTTTAAGTCAATTTGAGGGGCACCTGGGTGGCTCAGTCGGTTGAGCATCTGCCTTCAGCTCAGGTCATGATCCCAGGACCCTGGACTCCCAGCTCAGTGGGGAGTCTGCTTCTCCCTCTCCCTCTGCTGCTCCCCTGCTCATGCTTTCTCTCTCTCTCTGTCTCAAATGAATAAATAAAATATCTTTAAAAATTTTCAATTTGAGCTTGTGAAAGGAACGTAATCAATGGATTGACATCAGGGATCCTGGGTAGTCAAGGTAGATCACCAGGTATCCATACACATCCCTCTCCTCAACCCTGTCAATGTAGGATTATAAAAGGAATACGGGGGCTTATAATTGGGACCATGTAAATTGGTGTTAAGACCTTTGAGAGGGAAGTTATATAGCGTGGGTACCATTTTGAGACATGAAACCAGAGCAAGTGGGTGAAGCCTATTAGCATTACCATTATTTACAATATTTTCTAATCTAGTTTTAGCCTCAAATGGCTGCCATACTCAGAATCAGATCTCTTTACCCTGGGAAGAAAGAGCTGTGATTGTAGGTTGAGCTGGGGAAGCTATGGAGTGGTATTGGAGCCCAGGGTTGGGAGAGCTTATCAACAGCACCAGCGATTCTATTAACAGTATGGAGGCTGGGGGCGCCTGGGTGGCTCAGTTGGTTAAGCGACTGCCTTCAGCTCAGGTCATGATCCTGGAGTCCCTGGATCGAGTCCCGCATCGGGCTCCCTGCTCGGCAGGGAGTCTGCTTCTCCCTCTGACCCTCCCCCCTCTCATGTACTCGCTCTCTCTCATTCTCTCTCAAATAAATAAAATCTTTAAAACAACAACAACAACAACAACAACAAAAAAACAGTATGGAGGCTGGGGTGGCACCATTAGCTCTTGGTGACCATGGGTGTGGCTTGTAGCAGAGGACCAGCAATTTGAGAAAGCTGTAAAGGGCAGCTTGATTATCCCCTGGAAATTATAAGTAGGACTAAGTAGAGCTTGAGACCTAAACATCTTCTTTGGAGGAAAAGAGTGGTATTTCGATTATCTTATTTCTACTAAGAAAAAAATAAAAACCGCCTACAATTCCACCACCTCTTCCCCAGAGAGAATGATAGCTAACCCCAAAGTGTACATGTTCTCAAAAGCATTTCTTTCTTGCTCCCTTGCTTATTTACCTTCCCCCTTCTATCCACCCTGTTAGATTTTTAAAATGAAAGTTATATCATTAACTTCCTTCTAGATCCTTACTTATTCTTCCATAATATAAATTTTAGTGGCTGCTTAACATTTAGCTGTAAGATTTCACTATACTTAGTAATTAAGGTCATTGCCAAAAATACTTTTATTGTAATCTAAACCCTTGCTTTATTTTCTGTGGATGAAAATGATGCCCCAATACCCTCAACTCCTGAGTTCAGTGACCTTTTCTTTTTTGTTTTCTACTGTCTGTTGTATAGGCTGGGGGTGACCTTGAGGTCTTCTTTCCTTTTCTCTTAGCTCCTTCCAGGCCTATCCTCCACTTAGTTTAGACAGCTGGCCTCAGGGCTTTAACCAGAGGACTGATACTAGAGGCAATTTCTGTATTTGTGGCAACTGGAAGGGGAATTGGGGTAAGGGTGATGGGAATGGCCTGGTTCTCTTCAGTTTCTTGCTCTTCCAGGAGTGATTCACGGACCAGCCACATTGGCATCCTGTGGAAGCTGGTCAGAAATATGGACTCTCAAGCCCCATCCCAGACCTGCTAAATCAGAATCTGCATTTAGGATGATACTCTAGTGATTCATAAGCAGGCAAGAGTCTGAGAAGCACTGCTTTAGTTGATGGCCAATATTTATCCTTTGATTACCTCTATACCAGTGGTTTTCAAACTTGTCTTCATATGGAGTCACCAGGGGAGCTTCCAAAAATGCTAATGTTTCATCCCATTCCTAGAGATTGTGATCTTTAAAAAAAATTTTTTTAGATCTATTTATTTATTTGAAAGAGGGCAGGAGCACACAGAGGGAGAGGGAGAGGGAGAGGGAGAAACAGACTCCCCACTTAGTAGGAAGCCTGATGTGCGGCTCGATCCCAGGATCATGACCTGAACTGAAGGCAGTTGCTTAACCTACTGAGCCACCCAGGCTCCCTGAGATTCTGATTTAATTTGTCCGGGATGTGGCTTGGGCACTGGCAGCTTTGAAAGATGTTCAGATTTGAAAGTGCAGCCAAGTTTAGGAACCACTACCCTATACTTTTGTTACTGGTACTACCCTGTTTGCAAAGTCTTTTTAGGGCCCCATCCTATCCAATTTTGAGTTGTAGTTTTCTCTATCAGTTCTATTCCATATGCTTCTCATTTTGCAGAAATTCCTAATGATTCTGTCCCATTAACAGTATGAGTTCCCTTTATTTTCTAATACTGTTATATATTCAAATTTTGTGCTTTAACTCTTTCCAAAGGAAAATATAATCCAGGTAGTATAGCTGTATGTTGGTTATAGATTGGTATATCTTTTACTCCATTTTTCTCTTTCACTGTCCTTTTGTCTTCCTGGTATGGCCAGATTCCTAAAAATCCAACGTGGCTACACCATTTTTCAACCCCTGTTCTCAGTTCTTGGTCTATCTTTTTGACTCCTCATTGGCATTCCTGAAGACTCCTCTTGTAGCAGCATTTCCTCAGCGATGGCATTACTGACATTTTGGGCCAGAGAATTCTTTGATGTAGACGGCCGTCAGATGTTTAGCAGCATACCTGACCCTTACCCACTAGATGCTGGGAGCAGTCCTCAACCTCCCCACAACCCCAGCCAGTTTGTGGCAAACATATTTCAAGGATTTCCAAATGTTCCATAGCAGGCAAAATTCCCTCCAGGTTGATGACTACTGAGCTATATAGGATTGTCAAACAGTCACAATGAGAGCAAGTACATTAAAAAAAATATATTATTTCACAAGTGAGACAGTCTTTACTATGTTCATAAGTACTTTTTTTTTTTTAATCAATTGCATTTCATATGCTGATGTCCTGGGATTGTCCTGAGTTCATGAAAGTTTATTCTTCACTGTTAAGATGGTTTAGCTCATACAAAATGAAATGTGGTTTAATTGTTACAAGTTAGTGAGACTTTTCATAAGAAGAAATTCACAGAGAGAGAGAGAGAGAGAGAGAGAGAGAGATCATAGACCAGAGGTCCCAATATTAGAATAAGAAAAAAATGATTACTCTATAAATGGTCACTGTTTGGACTGAACTGTGGCTAAAATTACCTGATCTTGGAAATCAAGAATTTACCCAACAGGCTGATCCCTCACTTCTATTCCCAAAGTTAAATATGTTAAGATTCCATCTTTATTACAGTCCCTTCAAGAGGAAGAAATATACATTAAGTGTGTCTGCATGAGTAGACTATATTCCTTTTATTTCCTATAAGGGAACCTCTCTTAGCCAGTGCTTTTTAAAATACTCACAGCTCTAATAAACCAAAGAGCCCACCGGTACACAATATGAAAACAGATGATAGAAGGGTAAATAGAAGCATGCATCCTGAGCTTCCTACTTCCTCTCTTACTGATAAAATTAGCTGAAGGTAAGATAGATTGTAGGTCTATCAGCCACAGGGCACATACAATGGTACTCATGGAACTGAAAATTCAGTGTTTCCAAAGGGAAATTTCATCTCAGGTACACAATTGTATTTCCTTCATGCTATATTTGACATGATTTGTTGACACTTTTGAGATTTTAGTCAATGCAAATAGTCTTCCACTCAGGTGAAGAAGGTTGCAGATTGGCAGTGAGTACCTGAAGCAGAGATTTGCAACTGGAAACTGAATTGTCACCCAGATGGAGGAGTCTTTTGCTCAGTGTAAATTAAAGAAATATTTTCTGTCATGCTTTGCATTTCCAAAGCCAACATTTGAACACCAGCTTTTTTCTCCTTGAGCACTGTGGGGAAGAGGAGCTTTCATCTTTCCACCGCTGCCCTGGCTCACTGCCTGGGGCCTGGCCCTTCCTATGCCTCACATGGTTTCCCTGGGTTCTGTGGGCTTTTCAGAGGGGTGCTGCTGAGTGCTTGCCAGAAGGGTAGCCAACTGATTTGTCCTCACTGTGATGGAGACACTAAAAACTTGCTTTGAACAAATCCACGTAGGGCAAATTGAAAGGGGAAAGTTTGTGTCAGAACTTACTTTATTTTAGGAAGTAGCTTTTGTTACTCTGGGGTTCAAAGGCCATAGATCCTTTATTTTAGTTCAGTTCACCTCCTTCAGCTCTTCTCTCCCATTCACTAAACTGTCGTGAACAATTTTGGACACTCTAACAGTAAATGGACTTGCCCTTGTCATTTGCCTTGAAGTTCTGCATATGACAAATGTGTCTTCTCCTGTGCATTGCATTCTCTTTAACAACCTGAAAACTTCACTTAGGCCATCTTTGCTTTGGCCCTGAAATAGCCAAAAATAGCCAAACAATTGAGTCAACAGTATAGTTGGGTGCTGAAGTCTCCAGAAAATGCCTCCGCCCTTCATTTCCTTTTTTGTTTCTTAGGTTGCATTACCCGATGCTTCATGCAGTGGCATGGGCTTTTGGAATAAATGGATGCCTATTAGCTGTCCTTAAAGATAGGACAAATTTAGAATAATAATAGCCTGATACTTTTCTATGTGCTAGAACAAATGCTTTTCTACATATTACATTTTTATCTTCACAACAAGCCTATATTCTAAGGCCATGTTAGAGCCAACCTTTGTCTACCACCTTTTCAGATCTACTTCTGGAAACCATGAAGAGTGATGTGGATCTAAAGGCGTTCTTAAAAGGGACAGAATGACCTTTGAGCTGGTATCACCAGCCAACATTATGCAAACACTCCCTAGATGTCTCTCCCTCTCTGTGAATTTCCTTCCGCAGCCCATACCGACAGCCACCCTGGCTTCACCGACACACTCCTCTGCTCTCCCAGAGCCCCTCATGACTCTGCCATTCCCCCTTTTCTTGGCATCACTTTCCTTCCTTCACCTGCGTGCCACCACCCTGGGGGAGCACAGTTTGCCTTAGGTTAGCATCTTCACCAGCATTCTGGTGAAAAATTCTGCCCTTTGTTTCATGTCTATGAAGAAATAGAGGCAAAGAAACTAATTTGCTCAAGATCCCTCAGGTCACAACAGCAGATCTGGGTTTGAACTGGGGTCTCTCTGACTCTGATGACTGTGTTCTTTCCTTCTAATTAGCTTTCTCTGCATTTCCATCATCTCTAGATGATCCTGTTTATGTCAAGGCTTAATGTTGGATTTTATAAATTTCTAATCAACATTATTTGAGCTGAGTGATTACTTGGAACCAGAGCTGACAAGTCCAAGTGTGCCCAGAGGAGTTTAAAATGGGTTGGAAAAACTTGTTAACTGGGTTGTTTATTTAAAAAGGAAACAGAAGTCCCTCAGGTTATAAAGATGGAGGCAACATAATTAAACAGGTATCCCGAGGTGCATTCTTTAAAAAGACTTTCTAGACTAACAGATTTCTTCTCCATCCACCCACAGTACCCACACAACCATTACTACTCTGACTGATCTTCCTGTAGGGAAATCAATATAATTGCTCAACATCTCCACATCTGCAGATGTCACCAGCCCCAGGCCTTAGCTTGTGTTTTGTCCCTACTGAGTGAGCAACAGTGAATCGATGAGACTTTGTAATTGTTGTTGTTATTGTTTTTCATATAATGGAAACTACATGGCAGACTCCTGCAGTTCCACGGCATAGGCATCCACGTGGTCTGATGGGGATTTGGTGTCCTTTCTTGTTTCTTTAGCTTGGTCCTTCCAAAAACACAGCTCAGGGTCCACATCCCTACTAGACAATGGTTGTCCACCCCAGCTGCATATTGGTATTCCCCGAGGGGACTTTTATAAAGTACGGATGGCTAACCCCACTGCTGATCAATAAATCAGAATCCCGGGGGTGGGAGGGATCCATTGTCCTACCCCTGGGCTACTTGACTGTTATGTTAAACTAAACTACTAAATTCCCACCGGGATATGACTATAGGAGATAGCTCAAAAGCCTACTATAGAGGTTGGACTTTGCAGTTTCAGTAAGAAATTTAGCAATTGCTTGTGATGTTCTGGCTGAAAATGGAGGGTATATCAATCAGATTGGCCATGATCATATCGAGTGACAGACTACTCCCAAACTCAGTGGCTTTCATCAAGGAACATTTATTTCTTGTTCATGGGTCTGTAGATAAGTATGGTTTGGCTGGTCCAAGCTGGACTCCGCTGGGTAGTTTTGCATTAGGATTTAGGTAAGCTGTATTTTACTCCAGGTGAGGGTATGGTTCAGATCTTCCATCTTCCTTGGACCATTGACTGCATGGGGGCATGTGCTTCTCATGGCAGAACCTAAAAGACTTCTGCTTGGGTTGTGTCCACTAATGTGCCTTTGGACAAAGTCATTCATACAGCCCAGCCCAACACTAGTGGGCTAGAAACAAAACTCCTCTGCCCCACAGTGTAGGGGAAGAGGATAAATTTATTGACAGAAGTCCACACTTTCACAAGAAGAAATACACATTTGTTGACAGTTTCTTAAAAGATAAGTAACTAAAGAAGGTCTGGATTTTCAACTTTCTGTAGACATAAAATTATTCCAATATTTTAAAAAATTTCATTGAAAAGGTAACAAAGGACTGGGCTAACAGGGGAGGTGGGGACATAGTTCTAGTCACTGGAAGTGTTGAAGCAGAGTATAGATCATCCTTTGGTAGGAAACGTGTGTGAAGGACTCTAACATTAGCTGATTACTGAGTATACTGGTTTGGTTAGATTTGTAGTTGATTTACCACAAGGAGGGAAAGAAAGAATAGGACATGAAGATTCAACATTCAAATTATCATGATAGGCCACAAGAAGAAGAAATTTCAAAGTGATAAAAAAAAAGGTCACACATATGGTTTACAATTCCATTGTTTATATATTTTAAATAAAAATCTGTACATAAGAAACTCATGTATGGCTTATATTTTATTGACTGATTAAATAGAGCATTAATTAGAATTCCTAAATTATCTTGGGAATCACCTGTCAGGATTAGTCTGTAAGACTAATTAATGGTATATTTATTTTGAAGTGCCAAGTACAGCTAAGTGCTTTACATGGATAATTTCAGCTTTGTGAGGTAGGTACTAATGACAACTCCATTTTACAGATGAAAAACTGAGGCCTAATGACATAAAGTAATCTGCCCAAGGTCCCGCATTTTATGTTTGGTGTTGTTGAGAGTTCAAGGCAGGGCATCTGGTCCTATAAAGTGTGGCATAATCATAATACTTTACTGGCTACCCATTCAGACTGACATGCCATTACAAGTCCTAGCACTTTCCCCAGTAGCCTGCTCTGCTGTGTGACAGACAACCACCATGACACTTGGCTGCTATGGCACAGTTCTGGAATTATCTTGAGATGCTGCTGCAACTACTTTGCATAGGTCTTCTCTCTGAGAGTGCTTCACGCCTTTCTGGAAATCATGTGTTTCCAAAGCTGCCATGAATCAGGATTCCTTCCCCAAAGACAAGGGACCACCCTCACCACAGCCTCAATTCATTGGAGATGCATTCTCTGTTGTTCGAGCTGCCGCCCACGTTGCTATTGATTATTTCTGACTTGCCAGAAGGAGCTGACAGCCAAATGGAAGGCTGGGATTTCCCAATCAATAGTCATTAGAACCACATTTATTTTATATGGAATACCCTGTGGGGCTGGGCTACACCCTTAACAATAAAAGGAGAAAAAACCCCAAGAGCTTATTTTTGGAACACAAACAGCTCTCTTCAGGGAACAGCTAGAATCAGTCAAAGAAATGCATTCACAGAGGTCTTTTTCTCTCAGACATCATTCCTGCCTCACATGTAAGTACTTCTCAGGGAATTTAAGTTCCAGGATGTCTTGTAAGAGGGATTTGGCCTTGGACAAGCTCTCTGAATGTGTGTGTGTGTGTGTGTGTGTGTGTTTTGAACTGAAGGAAGACATTCAAGTCACCACTTTGATTCATCAAACTTGAATGTGAAAAGAGAGCAGGGAGAAATAAAAGACCTGACTCGGTAATAAATCTGAAAAAAAGTACAGACTATTCTTTTAGTGAAAGTGAATGGAGAGGGGGACAGAAAGGTAGAACAAGCCAGACAAAAAGAATCTGTCAGAATGGGAATAAGAATCAACGCATGGTGCTTAGTAATTTGTTGTGATAAGCAAGATGTCCCTAAGCAAGTATAGCCTGCAGGATATCCTGAAGCAGTAAGAAAAGGAGAGCAGAACACATTTTATGGAACCAAATGATTGTGATTCATGAGGTAGTGCTGGTATATTCTCATGGCTACTTTGTTCCCTTTTTTCTACTATCAACAATCACTCAATCTTCCAGAGTTACCTTTTAGACTGTAGTAGGGAGCAGGCTATTCCAAGTTTGTTTGGTTAATACATTTCCTGAGATAAAATAGATAAAATGCCTTTACAGAGAGAGAGAAAAGGCCCCTGGTTTTCTGATCTTTTAGGTCTTGCTGAATTAGCCTTGTACTTCTTATCCCCTTTGCCAGCTTACTGGCTTCACATCCTGGGTTTTTAAAACCATTTCATATTCAGTCTAATTTACTTTTCACCCCCCCTTTTTTATGGCCTTTGGGAGGTGGGATCTTGGGAAAGACCTCTACCTTACAGTTCTCCAATTATTCCCTTCTTGTTCTCAAGAAAGAATCTGGAGCCAGTCATACCAGTCTTGCTTGAAATAGGGTCGAGAAATCCAGCCATTTGTCCCCATTATGGTCCGCAAACATTGCTATCATTGAGCATGGGCCATACCTCCAAATGGGATTGGCTTCTAGGTTAATCAGACTAATTCTAGAAAGAGCAGAAGGAGGAAACGCTGAGAGTAAACACAGACCTTGGGAGAAAGGGTGCCTCAAACTAATAGCCCAAGATCTGAACCTACCAGTTATAAACTGTGAACTTTTTGGTTCTTCCAACACTTGAAGCATCATCTGCAGATGGAGAGAGATTCTGTCTGCACTTAGGCCATCAATTAGAGTAGGCAAAATATGGTGATACAGCTAAAATGCTTTGACCCCTTGAGAGGCAGATAATATTTATAAATGAGGTATCTTTCTTATTGCATATTTTTGCACAAAGCCTCTTCTTTATATCACATTTTTACATTCCATATTACCAGGCCATTAAAAAAAAACCCCACACATATACAAAGATAAAAGGGCAGAGAGGTAACTAGATACACAGGTACATAGACCAATGAGTGAAGTAAAATTCCTTAAGTTGTAGTTTTCAGGTATAAATCAGGATAAGTTGATGCCTTTAACTCAGAACAGAATTTAGCTTCAGAAAAATGGGTAGTAAGATGGAACTAGAAGATCATATCAGGATGAACTAAAATTAGGGATTTGTGATTTAAGAAGTTACACATTAAGTTAGGGATTGGTGGGTGATAGATGGCCCTGACATTTAAGGCAAAAGAAAGAAAGAAACCTCTATTTAGTACAGGCAGTAGGGAGAGAGAGAGAGGCTGGGGACATAGTGACAACAATAAATCTGGGAATAAAACTAAACAAGTAGATAGTAGCTCCTTGAGGCAAAGCCTGTATCTCATAGTTCCTTGTCTTTCAGAATTTCTTGTCTCACAGTGGTTGCCTGATAAATGTTCATTGTTTGAATAAAATACAGAGAAGGCAAACATTAAGTACATTAATCAAGATAGAAACTAGATGGTATAGTATTAGTAATAGTGAAAGCTATAAACAGAAAAAGGAGAGCTGAGTTTTGATGAGAAACTGGATACAATAAGAGATGAAAAAATGGTTGAAAACAGTCATTCAGTCATGTTTGGGAGAGAGGAAAAGGAATTTGGATCATGGTCTGTGTGATAGGATTATAGGTGGGCAAGATAATTGTTTGGAAGAAATGTGCTGTTTGTCTTCAGAGGTGACCACCACCTTGAAAGAAAATCTTGTGTTGATCAGTGGGTAAAAGAGCCTTTTTCAACATAGGCTCAAATAAAAGGAGTGCATTTGTAAATATATCTGTCACAAAGGAGAGCTGTATGAATGAAATTCAGGAAGAGAGGCTGGTTGCTCCAACCAGTATCTCCAGGCTAAGGAAGATGTTTCTGAAAACTAGGCAGGCCTAGCCTAAAAGTGAAAGTGGCCGCTTCGGTAAAACAGATTCACCATCACTGGAGGTATTCACATAGAGGCTGGAGCACCATTATGGATGGTGGTTATTGAGGAGATTCAGGGAGCACATGCTCACTGGGACACTTAACCTATGATTTCCCTCTTGTCCCTGAGATTTCGTGGTTCACTGCTCAATAGTGAGGACCTGTTATTGCATAGATGCTTCTAGGTCCTCACCACTTATTCAGCAGCAAGTGTCCTGGCCCCTTCCTCAAGCGTAGCAAAATAGCAGACCCTACAACTGGTTTAACAGCTGGCTCTCCAGGGGAAAGAAAGTGACTCCATTTGTAGTGTTTGCTGATTTCTTGCATATACATACTGCCACCGTGCTGATTTCAAGCTTTCAGAGTGACGGCATTGAACCTGGAGTTGGAAAGATGGACTCACAACTGCCTCTTGTGAAACTGTGGGCACTTCTCTAGCATTACTCTGAATCCCTGCTCCAGGATCAAGCATATTGTCTGGGGAAGTGTGAATCCTTTTGCAAGTTGTTAGTGCCTTCCAGGTCGCCCAGGAAGGCTGCCCAGGAGAGAGGAGAAGGTTCCACGGGCTGGTCTGGACAAACAGTCATGCATACACTTCCTGCTCTCTCACCACCAGCAGGACATTTCAGAGCAAAATGGGTGGTGTTACCTCTTTTCATTGCCACACTCACTGTTTAGATTCATTTGCGGTGACTTTCCCTTGCTTTGCATTTAAAAGGATATGAGTGAGTCTGTGTATGATATCCTTGGTGCAGTTTCCCGCTGCCCCTCTCCCTAATGGATCCCTGCTTTCCCTAGTTCTTGGGATTGGTCGGATAAACTGTAATGTAATATTGAGTTTATTGTCTTTGTCTTTCCGTTATCTTCTTCATGCCTTCCATGTGGTGTCCTGTTCTGCCTCCTCTCCTGCAGAGTTATGGGACCTCATGCCTATTGAGCACTCACCATGAATCAAAGCACCTTTTCCTAAACTCTTCAAATCCTCCTGACAACTGATGGATTAGATGACTAGTAATATCCGTAGTTTGCAGAGAAGAAACCAAAACAGAGACACAGCATAAGTAACTTGCTATAGGTTGTGCAGCCAGTATGTGTCAGAGTGGGGATTGGAATTGAGATCATGGGGAGTTTTCTTATCTCTCTGGAAAGCAGTGTGGAAATCAAGCAGATTGTAGGGAATACACTGCCCTGCTAGATAAAGCGGAAAAAGTGATTTGCTAGAAAGATGGATCAGGTTCAGAGAGAATGTTGGCTCTGCTGTGAGGAAGCCTGTGGGTCAAATGTCTCATATAACCTCATAGAACCCCATGGAAAAGGAATGAGTTGTTCTACTCACTTCATTTTATCACCTCAACTCTCACCTGGGTATGAGATGAAACCTGCTGGATTCACTTTTTTTTTTTTTTTAAAGGAAAATAGACGGGCATTGAGATTCAGGATTTTAATGGTTAGATCTTTCCAAATTCAATACACATGTAACTGACCAATTTATCTTATCCATAAGACATCGATATCATTAGGAGTGCCTTTAATCATAGTGTTGGTGGAAAACACCTATTTTTGAAAACTCAACCAATATCAGCATTTTTGTGCCAAATTCACTGGACAGTTCAGGCCAGATTGAGACTCAAGAGTGAGTCCGTGATTGATGGCTGCTAACTAAAACCCTATCTACTTATATAGTAACACAAAGAAGAGTAAGACCTCACTTAGGGGAAGCTCAGATCCCCAGCAGTGGGACTTATCTGAAACTTTTTGGAGAATAAGATTAAACCAGTGTATGAATTCGGATTAACTGCATATAAAAGAAAACACAGCATAATCATGATTTCAACACAAAGTTTCATTTGATTTCTCATGAAATGAGTCTGGGGTGCTCAGTTTCAGGCTGGTGGTGGAGGTCCAGGGGCAGCAGCATTTCAGTCTTCTCCATCCAACTTTCTGCTCCACTCTGTTTAGCACATGGTCATTTCAAGGTCCCCCACATAGCTGTGGGTGCTCCAGCCATCATATATGAAGACTAGGAAAATGAAGTAATGGGGAAAGGGCCAAAGGGCACATACTAGCCACCTATCCTCTTTCTGAGAACCATTCTCGAAAGATTCATCTAGCACTCTGCTTCTGTCTCACTGGACAGAAGCACTTCCGCTTCTGTTTCACCGGTAGTCACATGACCTTACCCAACTACAAGGCAGGCCAGGAAATGTGGTATTTTAGCTGGGTTACCTGAATTCAGACCAGGATCCTGGAAGAAGAAGAGAGTGGGTAGTAGGTAGGGAGTGGACAGTCTCTGCCACAGGAGAAAGGACTGGGCTGCCATAATTAATGTGACCAGCCTATGCACTCTGCTGGGTAAAGAACCCTGAGGCTAAGGTGCACAAAATGACCTGCTTCTTCTTTTACTGAGTTTTAACCACCTTGGCACTTACTTATGATTAGGGTATACTAATTTACCAGAGGCTAGGGTGAAACTACTGTGGGTTCTTTTTCTTTTAAATGAGAGAAAACAGACTCACAAGATGCAAGAAAAGATGAAAGCAGACTTTAATGCTACCTTACAACCCTCCCAAGGCCCAGGTAAGAAGAAAGGGGGGAGCTCAGGCCAAAGGGACACACGGATCCTAATGAATTAAATTACTGAGAAAGGGAGCGGGTCTCATTCCCATGGCTTTTGCAAGTCCCCCAGAAAACTGGGTCTCGCCTCAATCTGTCAGGCAGGAAGAGGAGTACCACCTGGGAGTGGCACCGGGGACAATGGCAAGGGCATGACAAGCTGGGTACCATTGTGCTTGGCCGCCCCAGAGGAAAAGGGACTGGCTGGTGTGCTTGGATCTTAGCCAGTGCCGCCTGACAGGAAGCCTACCAAAGTTCTTCAAAGCTAAAAAGCTGACATACTCTTAAATGTTAACCACTCATTTGTGTCTAAATTCAAATGGCACTATTATATTAAGCTGCGCCAGGGTTTCATATTGAAGGACTATGAGCTTTAATCAGCTCAGGACATGCTCTGGTCACCAAAGGAGAATGTTTCATGAAAAATCAGCTTTTGTCTGGAGGGGGCAGAGCACCCAAAGAAGTTGTCCCAGACACCTCTACCATTATGCAAAGATGTCTTCTTGCAAGAGTAGATTAGAGTAGAAAAATAAGAGAAGAGTTGCCAGCATTAAGCCCATCCAAAAAGCTAATGTGAACACTGATAACTTGATACCAAAAGATGAGTGACAAAGAGACAAAAACCTATAAAAATGGCAAAACCAGTTAGAAAACCAGTTAGAAAAACTGGGCAAATGACAAAAATGAATTTAAGTTTGGGGTTATTTAATATTGGGATAAATTGTCAGTAGACTTTGAATTATCATAATAATGACTAAAATCAATGTTCAGGAAAGCCACTTCTATTGATCAATGAAAGGTTAAATTACATTCAATACACGCTATTAAAGAAGGCAGAGTATTTTAAACAGAAAAATTGTATCCAAAGTTGCTAGAACATATTCTAAATTATTGTTTAAAGGAATGATAAAATCAGCCATGACTCATTCACTAAGAGCTCTGATAAAATTGTACTACAGCATTAGTTATTTTTGAGGAGCTTAAAGAAACTTACAATGGTGTCGAGTCACATTACACACTTGGCAAACTTTTGATGGATTATGCTATTAACATTATACTTATCTGGTTGGTAGAAACTATTGACCAATTTTGTTACACAATTTCATTAAAACACAGACCACCACAATGGGAGAAGCAGAAATCACATTCTTTGAATGACACCTGGGTATGTCCTGAATTCTCTGACCAACTTGCTTTTGAATAGATTTATCTATTCACAAAACTTTAGAGACAGAAATTGGAATGTCTGAAACCAACGTCCTTATTTCTCCTGCATACCTTTTCTTCCCTACCTGAGATAGGGACCTGAGAATCACGCACAACTCATTCCTCCTCTTACACCCACGTGACTAGTCCCCTAGTATCATAAATATGTCATCTAAACAGCTTCTGAACCCTCACCTAGTATCTTCCTTCAGTCTTTCATGTTTCCTTGCCTGCCTATGGCTGGAATCCCTAACTCATGTTCAGGCCTTCCTCTCTTCACACTCCATTGCCTTCTTCATTTTACCTCTAACATTATTTTCTTTTAAGATTCAAATCTAGGGGTGCCTGGGTGGCTCAGTCAGTTAAGCGTCTGCCTTGGACTCTGGTTATGATATGATCCCAGGGTTCTGGGATTGAGCCCCACATTGAGCTCCCTGCTCAGTGGGGAGTCTGCTTCTGCTCCTCCCCACTGCAATACTCTCTCTAGTGTTCTCTCTCTCTCAAATAAATAAAACCTTAAAAAAAAAAACACCTCAAATCTAATCACTTTACTTTCCCACTTAAAAACTTCCCGGTCTCCTTATTGTTTATAATAATGAAAAGACGGAATCTCTTAATATGATCTAGAAAGCCCTTCACCACAGTGCTCCTTTCCTGTCTATCTGAGTTTGTCTGTCAGCTTTGCCCACACACACCCTCTACTCCATCCTCCTTCACTCTTTCCTGACTGTGGACTTGCTTCTCTGTCTGTCTGCCTGGGATGCCTGCCTCACATTACTCTTTTCTGCTTGATATAGTCCCATGAATCTTTTACTCTACTTAATTTTGATCCTGTTCAAGCATATCTTTATTTGTATAGATTTCCCCAAACCTCCAGGTAAAATTAGTTGTTCTAAATATCTTACTTTCCTAGCATTATCCATCTACCTATTTATCAATCATCTATCATCTATCATCTATCTGTCATCTATCTATCTATCTATCTATCCATCTATCTATCCATCTATCTATCATCTATCATCTATTATCTATCATCTATCTATCATCTATCTATTCATCCATCCATCATCCATCTACCTAACTTGTATTCTACTTCATAGCATATACTACCTTTTAGATTCTATTTATAAATCTCTCCTTAGACCTGAGACATTCCTTCATCTCCATATCTTCAGCACACTGGTATAAGAACTTGTACTTGGTGGATTTTGAGTAAAATATCTTTTGAATGAATTGATTGTTTTTTTCAGTGCTTTTGAATAGGGCAAGAAAATGCTTTCCCTTTCTGAAAGTTTTTTCCTCTCTTATGAGGGCTCAATTTTATTTTAAATTCTATGTTTCAATTAAGAGTGAAAAGCATCCATGTTTCTTCATTCTCGACTTCCGATTATCATCAAGTGAGCTGATACTGCCGCTCTATTATTAGCTATACTCCATAATTGGTCAGGAATTATACATTTTATTAACACAAGTTGCTGCACCTTTCCCAGCAGCATGAATTATTAAGTGTTGAGTATTCGTGACCCATATGGCCAAGAAAATTATATTTGGCATGCTTAGCAAAGTCAGCTTACGATCTTGAAGTAGGTTAGAATAGAGTTTGAATGAGTGAGGGGTATTAAAATATGTAACATATCAGAGTTCATTTCCTAAAAGGAATCATGAGGCCCAAAATCTCATCAAGTTGTTCTAAATATAGTACCTAAATAATGTTACCTCTAGGTTTTTAAGTAGCAGGGCAAAATTAGGAACTGCAAATATCGGACAGTAAAAAAGTTTCTTTTTAGGTACTCATCCTGAACAAGCTAATTAGATTTACTCCAGGAAATTTCGGGCATGGTTAATGGCATATGAAAGAGAACAAAGAGAAATAGGGCACATTTGCTAGATCTGGAATGATAACAAATACGTTTGTTAGATTAGGAAATTTCCATGGTATTGCTTTTTTAAGATTTTTCTATGAATTTTTAAATGTCTAGGGAATAGGGTTATATAGTTTACATGTAGAAACTTTGGTTGTCTTTTTAAAAAATCATCTCTGATATTCTTAATCAAGTACATTTTTATGTATTTTCTACTCATACCTTGTTATGTTTATTCCTAGGATGATTGGTTAGTTGGTTGGATGGATGGATAGGTGGACAGATATGCTCTAAATGGGATCTTTTCTTTTGTATTTTCAAATTCCTTGTCACAAGTGTAGCATATTCACAAAGTTTATTCACAGTAAGTCCACTTTTATGTAATGTAGATTTTTTAAAAGTATTTATATAACTCATGTGATCATCCTCAAAAGTCTAAACTTGTTTGCTTGTCATGGAAAAATAACTTTTAATCCTTTAAATTTACAAATTTGGTACATTCTGCTAGAAATAATAGCTCTTTTAAATGATGCTCTTAATTTCCAGATCTCTATCCTGGCTTCTTTCTAAAGTGACATCTGGGCCTATTGCCATGGGGGAAAGAAAGGTTATAAGGCTCTGTGAAGAGAATGGTCAGGATCCTCAAATGTGTTCTCCTATGGTTTCATAGTTCTCAAAGGTGATGTCTCTGTTATATCTGCTTGTTGTTCATCCTGCGGGCATTCCTTACTTAAGTCAGCCACTGGAACTTACCATCTGTCTCTCTCAGCTTGGTGAAGAAATTTGATAACTTTCCCCTAGTGACTGGGCTGACATTTGGCTTGCACTGGCTTCCAAGTCTGTGCAGTATTTACCTCCACTTTTTAGGCCATGTCATCCCCTTCACCATGGTGACTCCCAAAGCAAGGATAATGCCTCTCAAGATGGCTGCCTCTGATATTCTTCAAGGGCCTGAAGGAAGTTCTGAATCCTCCTGATGAAACCTAAGAATCAGAAAAGCTAAGCATTTGAGATTTTGCCTGTCACATTTGTTCAATGGTTGTGAAGATGGGAGATTCTATTCTTGAAATAGGTTTCCTGATTTCAGTGAGAATAATAGGATTCTGAGGATAGAGACAGAGTCAAGTTGCCTGCAAAATACCAGACAGGAATAGTTCCAGAAAGTAGCAAAGCTGGACCAATAATCAAAGTGAATTGACCCTCAGAGAATTTTGAAAGTGAGTAATAGATCATGGAGTCCTCAAGAACAAAATAAGAGGTGAGTCCATTCTACTCTTTCTTGGTCTGAATAACTCGAGGCAAAAATCTGAAGAGAAGATGATTTGTATCAGTATACTTAGTGAAGTGCCAACTGTGTCCCCTTAAAGAAGGACCATGTTATAACATCTCAGGTTTGGAATATGATTCTCCAGATATCCCCAAGAACACCTGAGATGATTCACTAATGTGATTCTGACTTGGGGGGCAAGGGAGATATTTCCACTTTGGGAAAAATATTGCCTATTCATTTTGAATTAATACCAGTTCTCTGGGATTGTCAATACTTCTGTGGTCCACTGGTCATTGGGAGGCTCATGAATATCAGATGATAAGTGGAATTTTTTCCCAAGTCTATCTCATGGTAGGTTCACCAATCCTGCAAATATTGTCTAAGTTTCTGAATATACATTTGGCAGAATTGCCACATTGGCTCTCTGATTTATGAAGTAAGGGTTTTTATAGTATGAAGGAACAAGTGAAAGCCCCTGGAGTGTTCGTTCCCAATAAAAATCATAACCCAAAGTGATACTGTATCCATAGGAGAGTCATAAAAGTTAATACAATTATTTATTTATTTATTTACTTATTTATTTATTATTTTTAAAAAGATTTTATTTATTTATTTGACAGAGAGAAAGAGAGAGAGAACAAGCAGGGGGAGTGGTAGGCAGAGGGAGAGGTAGAAGCGGGCTCCCTGCTGAGCCCGATGCGGGACTCGATCCCAGGACCCTGGGATCATGACCTGAGCCGAAGGCAGACGCTTAACGACTGAGTCACACAGGAGCCCCTCCCCCTTTTTAAAGATTTTATCTATAATACAATTTTTTAAAGATTTCAAGGCTTAAGAGGCGTGAGAGATACTTTCTGTCACATCCTCATTTAAAGTCCATGCTTGGTCTCAGTTGAAAATAGATTTTTAAGAAAGACAGACTATTGAAAAGTTAATAGTGATTTTAATAATAACAATTGCTCCAGATGTTGTTCTTTTCCTTTTTTTAATCCTGGAGGAAAGTAACACACATCCCGGCATATGTGCTTTAGCCTGGTGTTCTGTTGACTTGTATTCCAGTTAGCGGTGTCAAGCCTGCTGTAAAAACAAACAAATAAAAACAAAACAAAACAAAAACAAAAACAACAACAAAAATCTATTGAGTTCTTATTTTTAGTTGCTGTATTTTTAATTTCTAGAGCTCCCATTTAATTCTTTTTAAAATAAATTTCAGTTGGCTCATGAAATCCTCCAGAATGTATTAATCAGAGATAATCTTAAACTATATGCCTAATTACTAATAAATGGATCACCTGTGGGTCTATTCTATTGTCTATATTTTTTTCTCTTGGTCTTATTTCTTGATATGCCTCATAATTTTTTTTATTCAAGTCTATATTTTGTGTATGAAAAAAATGTGGACACTCTGGATGATGAAGCAGATCAACTTAATCCAATACAGGAGTGAACTGACTCAGGCTAGGTCTTAGGAAAGCTCAGTCTTTCTGAGTTCCTCTTATTTTTAGGGTGTAGCCCTCTAGGGTTTTCAACTGACAGCCTCGTATTGACTCTTTGGGAAGCAAGTCCCAAACTCCAACTTTAATCTGGTCAGTATCATAAGACTGCCAGAAACTGCTCTCTGCATGTCTTGGGCTTTCAGCATGGAATTTTAACCTCCGAGACTGGACAGCTTGAGAATTCAGTAAATGTCTTTGGGGGATACCAATAAGTTTTATTGTCTGCATCACCTGTCTCTGGGGTCTTGGCCTTTCTAATGTTGACTGCCTTGCCAGCTCTACATTCTACGTTTTTCCCCCCAATCCTGTGAGATTGCCAAAGCCTTGCTGATTTATCTGCTTCTTTGCAGCATTTATTTGCTTATACTCCTGATCTTCTGTTTCTGTGCCGTTAATCAGCCTGTGTCCCAAAGAGAAAAGCAACATGTAGAGTATCAGCTCATCTCTTGGGGTTTCCTCCTCTCTAGCCTCACATTTAAGGCCTGGCTGCCTCCGAAGCTCTACAATAACTTCATAAAACTGTACCCTGTGTTGTGGTCTGATATCTCTAATCCATGCTAGCATCATTTTGTTTTCCCACTCTACTTCATCATAGGGAGTTGTGGAAGTTCTCATTTAGTCTAAAGTGAAGTTATGAGCTTTTAAAAACAACCTAAAAGAAAAAAAAACAAGAACAAAACCTATTTGATTTTCAAGTGAAGTCCAACTTGAAATATACTTTTTTTTGTTGTTTTCCCATATTATATGGGGCCAATTTTAACTATGTATATTTTTATTAAGAAATTAATTTTCACAGACTTTCAAATCAGCATACATAGTTGAATGGACTTATCCCTTATAATTCTATTACTTTCCTTTTTATCTGCAGTTATTTTCCATTTTCTTATTGTTAATATTTACATTTGGACCTTCTTTTGTAGCTTAATAGTTATTTAGTTATTTATTTTCCAAATATCAGCTCTTGGATTCATTTATTATCTTTATTTTTTCTAATTTATATTTTCTAATTTTTAGCTTTGTTAAGTCAATTCTTCTGCTTTAGTTTTACCTACTTGTTTTCCATAATTGCTTTAAGTGAATATTAATTTATTTTTGTTATTTCTTATTAATTAATATGAGTACTTAAGGCTATGGATTTTCCTCCGAACATGGATATAGCTATGTTCCATAAGTACTGATGTGTAGTAGTTTTAATTTTCACTATTTTCTCCAAAATTTGAAATTGTGGTTATTTGGCCCTCAGTAATCTGTCCAGTGAGGTTACATTAAGGATAATATTGAATGATTTATGAATAATGTCTTGTTTTACTGGAGCTTTGAACAGGGAATAGTTTCCATAATTTTGTGAAACAAAAATTAGTCCAATTTTTGAGTAGACAAGGGATCCAAAATGACACTGCTAAGAAGATTCTGGGTTTTATTTTAGGTGTCCTTAGAAAATTTGGTTCAGGCCAACATTTAAAAAAATAATTATGTAATTTTGGCTTTATTTTCTCTTTTGTCATAGCAGTGCTGGGAACTGGCCATGGCTATCCAGGCATTGGCCCCTTGTAGCTAGTCAAGTGAGCTTCAGTGTCTTCTGGAAATCTCAGTAGCCTTTGTCTTCAAAAATTAGTGATAAATACGGATTTGAGTTGTAAGTCATCTTTGTTTCTCACTATTGTTTAGGCCTTGTCCCTCAGTGACTTACAGATCCCTGGAGTAAATGTTAATTAACAAATTTTGCAGAAAGGAACACAGATTTCTTTGAAAGGAAGGAGGTCACAGAGGTCACAGAGAGACTCTGTGCCCCTGAGATGTTGCTTGATTTCCCATTAAGTGATTTGCCACTATAGTTCTTCACTTTCCTTCTTCCTACCAGAATTTTCCATGTGTTTTTAGTTTTTAGTATTACCCAAGGTGATTCTGGTTGATAACATGTTAAATAACATTTTATTTTTCTTCTATATTGTCTGCTATGGAGGGCATGGTGTTGGAATAAAAAACAGTTGCCTGAAAGTAAAACAAAAGAAAAAATATGTCAAATGACTTATTTTTATCCAGAGGGAAAATGAAAATATTTGCTGCCTTAATGTAATCCATCTATAATTGACATTGGAGTGAAGGGCATTTGGGGCAAGTCCAAGGTGATTTCACTTTGGACACTTTTCCACTGGGGCAATAACTGATCACTCACTTTCTGAAGCATGTTTGGTCAGAGCCATGGTCAATGCTATCACAAAGAATGAGCCTGAAAACAGAGTCCTTGGAAAAACAAATCTCTCTTTTTTAAAGCTATTTGCACATTTAGATAGCCTATCAGTCATTACACTAATTCCTGAGGAAATCAAATAAGACAACCACTCAATTTACTCTTTAATTTACTCATCAAGGCACTCAGGAAGAGGCTAAAGGGGATCACTGGGTCTGCAGGGAACAGGAAATCACAGGGTAAAAGAAGCAAAGTGATTCTACTCATCAGGAATGTGTCATTGGCTATTTCAAGATTTTTGTAACAAAAATGAGTTCTGTTGTGAGTTTAGGATAGATGTAAGATCTTGTTGATACAGAAGTAACTTCTGGAGGCCCTAGAACACTCACCAGTTAGACTGCTTTCCTTCCTTTTAATTTCTTGGGCCAATCTTTATGAAATTATATACTATGTGTTAAAAAGTTAAGAAGCATACAGGATTATGACAAACATAGAGGAGGTTGAAATAGCTTATTGGTAAACAGTGGAGATTGCCTTTCTACTTCCACGTAACATTAAAAAATAAAAGAGACTTTAAGAAGAACTGCCAAATTCTGGTAAAGACTCATCATTTATACCTTGGTTTTTCCATTTTCTTTTTCTGTCCTTGTCACTCTGGAATTTGACAGATTCCAAATGCAAGAGGGGTAGGGACAGAGGTAAAATGGTTTAAGGGGAATGTACACAGTTGAAGAGTTCTGATCCAGACTCTTGGAAAGAAAATCTTTTAGTTTGCATGCAATGCAATTTGCTTATTCCTTGTCTATCTCTTTCTTCCCCCCTGCTCCATTGCCTCTTGTTTACTGGACAGTCTCTTTTCTGCATATGAAATTCCTAGAAGTAGAGGGTAAGCTTCTAGAGGGCATGCACTGATGGACTTCATTCTTTCCCATTCTCCTCTCCTCCCTCTACACCACATTATATACCTAGTGTGAAGTATGAGCATTACTTTTTCAGACAATGCTCAGATAACATATGACTTTTATGTTCCAAATGCATATTTTGCCTTTCACTGTGATTTTCGGCAGTGCTACAAGTATTAGAGTAATGATGGCCATACTGAAATCCTTTTGAATGCTCCACTTTGTGAACTTTCTTGTGCTCAGAGAGCAGAGTTTTGTACAATCCTTTTAAGTAGCAAAAATCTTCATTGACTCAATATATATTTATAGTGAAACTACTATGAACTTGCACTTATGTGGAATACAGATATCATCTCCATTGCCTACAGCCATCCTAAAGAAGCCAGGTCATAATTTCCAGTATACTCAGCACTTGTTATTACACTGAAGTGGATCTGTTCTCTCCCACATGCCGGTCCTTACAGCTTGTCTAACACAAAGTTCTCTTAACCTATCTGTTAAACCGATGTATTATGTAACACATATCAAGCACACGCTGATGTACAGATGCTAAGAATTCCCAGGCAACCTCAGTATGGTGACAATGATTGCCTTCCGTTACTTTAACTTATTCCTGGCTCCCTATCTTAGGAGGTGTGCAGATTCTTCCTGATTTTATTAAACTCTGCCCATTTTGGTCTTGAAGACTTTTGTGAGGCATTTTCTCCCTGGGAGACTTTGCCTAATCCCTGCCCAACAGCACATGTTTATTTTTAAAAAGAAACAACAACAATGACAAAAATCACACAGATTCATCTCAGCCAAACCATCACTGTGTTGACTTTCTGCAATAGTCACCATAGCTTCAATCTGTCCCCCATTCTCTCTCTCTCTTTGTCTGTCTGTCTCTTTCCCTCTCTACTCTCTTTCTCATATTGAAATGTCTGAGAAGAGAAAAATGATTTTTGGTTGGAGAAGAGCCAGGTAGGGATCCAAAGGTAACTCCTTTCCAAAGTTAGGCCCAATGAATCCCTCCTTTGTTCTCCTGGGTTACACAAAATAATTAATGAGACAGCTGTCTCCCAGCAAAGGATATTTTTTTCTTTTTTCTTTTTTTTTTTTAAAGATTTTATTTATTCATTTGAGAGAGAATGAGATAGAGAGAGCATGAGAGGGGGGAGGGTCAGAGGGAGAAGCAGACTCCCTGCCGAGCAGGGAGCCCGATGCGGGACTCGATCCTGGGACTCCAGGATCGTGACCTGAGCCGAAGGCAGTCGCTTAACCAACTGAGCCACCCAGGCACCCAGGATATTTTTTTCTAAAATGGATTTGATTTTGGAAACCAATTAAATGTCATTAAAGGCCAAATCTAAAGAATAGTTTAGGTGACCGGGCTGAGTAATTCCATCATGTAGTTGGTTTGTTTTGTGTCTAAAATGCATTTACTCAATAATATATATACTTTTGACCCAGGCTAGATATAGAGTAGTAAACAAATAAAACCTGACATCTTTACTCATGGAATTTATAATTAACAGAATATACACTAAACATGCAACTCAAAGTTTGTTCCTACCTTCAATGGCTTTTACTTTCCATATGAGGAACATCATGTTTTCCGTGTCTTTTGCTAAACAATTATTTACTGAAATAGTGGTCCTGATGCCTTCTAATTGACTTTGATTTACCCACTTCCACTAGTTTTGAAAGATAATTCAGATAAAACAAGACTCTATTTAAGTAGAACTATTGCTTTGGGGTTAGCTATAGCTTTGTAAAGTAATTCTTAGGCTGTTTTGCATTTGGTGTTTTATTGTCCTTAATGAGGATAACTGGTAGGAAAGCAGGAAGGGGGGCAGGAACGATTAAATCTCTGCTTGTGGCCATTCGCAAATTGGCGTTTACCTGGGCGCATAGTTCCTCTTTCACTCATAATTTTTAGGGAGAGATGAAGGAGGGGGAAGAGAGAATATTAGGGGCAATGGGAATTACATTGGCTGTTTGGTTATTTTAATACTTTGCTGTTTGGTGGAGTATTTTTTTAAAGGTTTTATTTATTTATTTGACAGAGAGAGCGCGTGCGAGTGCACAAGCAGGGGGAGCGGCAGGCAGAGGGAGAAGTAGGCTCCCTGCTGAGTAAGGTGCCCAATGCAGGACTCGATCCCAGGACCCTGGGATCATGACCTGAGCCCAAGGCAGATGCTTAACTGACTGAGCCACCTATGCGTCCCAAGGTAGAGTATTATTTAATTGATTAGCAGAAGTATTTTCAGACCTGTGCTAGTTTGGATTCTCTAGGAAGCTGACACTGAGTTAACAGCACAAGAGGTTTATTTAGTGGGGAGAGGGTTGTGAAAGATATTTTTCCCAAAAAAAGGGGGGGTAGGGTGGTGCAGGGAGAGCCTCAGGCCGTGATACAGATCTGACAAAGATTCAGCCAAGTGTCAGCCCCGTAGGGAGAGCTCCACAACAGAGATCACCGTTAAGAAGAGTCCTCTTTTGAGGAAATAGCCAACCCCTAACCAGCCACTATGATCAGTCATTGGCTGGAAGGTCTGCAAGAAGATCAAAGCCTTGGTACAAGATCCTGTAGGTGCCACAGCTGGAGGCTGTCAGCGAAACTCCCTGGCTGCACTGAATGGAAAGGTCTTTCTTGAAGGAGCACTGAGCAGTATGCTCCATGGCTGCCACAGTCCCCAGCATGTCCTTCAGCTTGTGATTCCACTTCCCCTGGAGCCACCAAACCTTGTAGCACCCCTCACCTTAAGTAGAGATATCACAGAGAAATCCAGGGAGAAAGAAATAGTCAAGTTGTAGCTTTTGAGTTCCAAAATAAACTTTTGATGTGCATGGCTATGACACTTACTTGAGTAAAAAGTTATTGGTTTTTTCAAAAGCCTGAGTCACATCCAATGAAAGATAGAATAGGACAATTCTGTGACTAGAGAAAGTTGTCACCCCTTTCGAAATGGAGAGGGAGGAGAGTGTGACTGGAAGAAGTAGAAGAAGCTAATGGTCCTGGGTTGAACCCTGAGAGAAAAGAGGACAGAATAAGACAAACCAGACAGAAGAGCTATGTGAGAGCCTGGTCTAGGGACAGCACTCTGTGCATGCCTATTCAGAGTGCTCTGTCCTCGGGCCCTTGGCCGAGGGGTTGAATGTGGGCCTGTGATCCAGCTTGTACATTGCTCCACAAGCTACCAAGGGAAAAGTATTCTTCTAGCTGATTTCCCCAGAAGAGGTGCATCTTGGCAATTTGTCCAAAGATTGGACACTTTTTCTTGAATTCACAAAGTTCCTTGTACACCAGCAGGAAGGCTGCCAATGCATTGCTTTCTGTATGGAGTCTGAGAAAATCACAAGGCCTCAGAAGCCTCTCTATCCGAGCCAGGTATAGTAGATGAGGAGAGAATGGGTGTCATGGGGGGAGTTTATGATCATGGACCTGAAGCTCTCTTACTAGGTCTGTACCACAGTGCTGGGAGGTCTAGAATTTTTCCCCTCGATGTCCAGAACAGTACTGAGGTGGTACTGAGGCCAAAAAACCTGGAGAGGCCATAAAATAGAATAAGGAGCTTTTCTGGAGAAATACGGAACGAAGAGTCAAGAGCGTATGAGAATTAGCAGATGACAAGTGAATAACATTGTTCCCCTCTGAGTATTCAAAAACCCTGGGGACTCAGAGACAGCTCTGGGGAGAAACGGCAAGGATCTTATATTGACAGAGAATCTCTTCTATGAGTGGGATTCCCTAATTCACTGAGGTTAAATTCCAACCATCCTGAGAAATAGGGGCCCAAAGTAATTGAGTGGTAGAAAAATTAAGGTCTACACATTTGTTTTCCATAGCTTAGTTTGTGACCTGAAACATTAGAACCTCCTTCACGATAATCCATAACTGAGGTTCCAAGTTGAATCAAATTGTCTCAGATTTCAGAAAGAAAGTAGGAAAGCAGAACAGATTCAGGCTTTCTGACACCAGCCCCAGTGTTCTTTAACTCACATTCTACTTCCTCTCCGCAACCTGTTAGGACACTCAGCCAATGCAGTGCAGTGTTGGCACACAGCAGGTGCTAGATAAATGCATGCTACGGAATGTTAATTGACTCATTTGCTGCACCCCTCAAGGTTGAATTAGCTGCACACACAAGGCCGAAAGGTTTAGGTCCTGTGCTTTAATTAGCAAACCATGATGAACCTAAGTGCTTCAGATAAAGGGAGAGAGGAAGTTGAACCAGGATTTTAAATGATCAGAACCTCTGATCTGTTTGCACTCATGATGCCAGACTCTGGCTGGTGAATGTTCCAGGAATATTTTAACAGCCGAAGCACTGTGCACAGATTCAGCACCCTGCAAGGACAGAGCTGAGTGTACATCTCTTTCTTGTGAGGTTACTGCCTACTGTTGAGCCCAGACAGCAGTACTCTTAGTGTCGTAGGGGTCTTTTCGCATACAACCTCCCTCAGGCTGTCTACCGCGCAGCCACGGAATCCGGGAGCCAGACCAATTTATTTTTGTTTCAAAGTAAATTCTACTTTAGCTCTCTCTCTCTCTCTCTCTCTCTCACACACACACACACACACACAGAGCAAAATGTGCATTTGCTGGCAGATTTCTTAATTTATGGACCTATTTTAAGAGCTTAAAATGTGCCTAAAATGAAGCTGTACAAAAACACGAACAACTCAAATGTTCATCAAAAGGGGGATAGGTACAGAAACATGCAGAGAATGCTATGCAGTAGTATAAAAGAACAAACTATACCTACGATAGCATGGATGAATCACAAACCATTTTGCTGAGCTAGGTGCAAAAAAAAAGTACATTTGTACAAAGTTCT
Organism: Neomonachus schauinslandi; assembly: GCF_002201575.2. Classification (NCBI taxonomy): domain Eukaryota; kingdom Metazoa; phylum Chordata; class Mammalia; order Carnivora; family Phocidae; genus Neomonachus; species Neomonachus schauinslandi. The sequence continues at coordinate 138,653,058 of NC_058403.1, forward strand.
AGAATAGGCAAAACAAGTGCTTGGTGAAAAATAACAGAAAAGTGGTTGCCTTCTGGGTGAGGACTGCCTGGAAAAGGGTACTAGGGAACTTTCTGGAATGATAGAATTGTACATTTAGGATCTGTGAATTATACTGCATCTAAATGAGACCTCAATGAAAAGAAATTAATTGAATGAAAAAGTGCAGCTATAATAAAGGATTGGAGAAATGGCAGCAGGAGAACATGTCAAAGGATGACTAAGGGCAGTTGGCATTATTTGCATTGTCTCAAGAACACGTCTACTTTCTTTGGCAACATTGGACTCCACTGAAAGAAGTACTGGGTAGTTTCCTTAGTGGACAGTTACTAGGAAATGTAACTCTTTGCATAATTTGTCACTGGCCATATGGATGACATCTTTTTTCAAATGATTTTATTTATTTATTAGAAAGACATCGTGCAGTGGGGAGGGACAAAAGAAGAGGGATAATCCTAAGCAGACTCCCGGCTGAGCACAGAGCCCGATGCAGGGCTCCATCTCATGACCCTGAGATCATGACCTGAGCCGAAACCAAGAGTCGGCTGCTTAATGGACTGTGCCACCCAGGCGCCCCTGGATCACATTTTAAGTCATTTTTAAAATAGAGAGCTTATTGTGTACTTAACCAAGAATATCAGATTAGAATAGATATATGTCATAAAAATCAATTAAACATTTTAAAAAAAATCATTCTTTTTCTCAAGATACTTGGAGCTGAAGAGGTCAGCTGAAGTTATGGTATTTATTAGAGGTCAATCAACTAACATCATCACTTTATGATCTTGCATATAATAATACCTAATCTGAATTATTAAAAGGATCAAATCAACTGTCATATATGACATTGCCTTGTAAACATAAAGTAATACAGGAACATACACTTTATGGCTATTATTACTACTTAAATGAGTATGGAAATCTCAATCAGAATTTTTACCTGTGAATTAGAAGGTGAGGGATACCATAGTTCTACCATACTAAAACAGGCATACTGTGTTTCTATAGTGACTTTGACTGATTTCATGTAAAAATTATGAATTGTTTACATTTGAGCATATATATTTCCCTATCCTTACCCCACATTCCACCACATTTTCCATTCACCCCAATCTTCAGCAATCATCCACGGAAAACACCAGTATGTTTTCACTTAAACCATATTTTAACAAGCACCGGGTACTTCATGCGGGGTGGATGTGGGGTTGCAGCATAAAGGGAATGGATACGTTGGCTCCTTTAAATTATTGCCTAGGCTTGATTCAATGTAAACTACTTAGGATTTTCATTTTTGCCGAGTCAGCTCATGTGCTTTTTTTTTCCCCCTCCAATTATTTTCTTATGGCTGCATTTGCTGAACAAAATTTACTTTAGCTTTATTAAAGTAAGAAATATCAGGTAAATAAATTTGGCATCATCTGCTTGGAACTTAGTCTTGATGTATTCATGCCTTTTTCTAGATGATAAAAACTTGGAAATGCTAGGTGCACACAGAAAGCAATATTTCAGTAATTTAATGCACAGGTGTCTACAGCTGGGGAGACAGACAAGGGAATTTAAAGGCTGCGTGTAACTGCCTCAGGCTTTAGGAAATTAAAGAAACTAGTGAGAGAAGTTTTTCCAGGCTTCTGGCTTTTCGTCTGTAATCTATCTGAAGTATCCCAGAGTATATTTAGTGCCCATTATTTGTTGAATACTTCTAGCAATTGTAGAATTAATCAAAGAGAACAGGTTTTTGTAATGTCCATGTAGGCTTAGCAGCTGTCTTTGTAAGAGAGAAGAGTGTCCACATTCAAATGCTTGCCAAAAGATATGGCTGATAACTTGGGATTAAAATGAAAAGCAGTTTGGCGTAGTGTTTTCAAGTGTGGACTCTGGAATTTAACAGAACTCTCCTTAGATATTTATTCTGTCATTTCCTTGATATGTGATCTACAATTAATGAAACTTTCTTTAGCTTCAGTTTCTATACCTGTAAAATGGGTATGTGTGGTAACTGTGTCAGTTATTGATTGCTGTGAACAACCAACCACAAAACTTAGTTGCTTAAAGCAATAATTTATTACGTGATAGTGCGGGCTATCTAGGTGGTTCTTCTGCTTCACGTGGTATCAGCTTAGGCCGTAGGCCCATCTGCAAGCTAGACTGGGAATCAGGGCTGTGCTGTTGACTGGGGGTCCTTGGTTCATCCATGGCATGGCATCTGAGTAATAAGACAGAACAGTTCAAGAGTAAGCATTCCAAGGAGAAAGTGGAAACTTTCAGGCCAGTTAAGGGCTAGGCCCAGAATTGGCACAGCACCATTTCCACTGTGTTCTATTGATTGACTGTAATCTATTGATTGATTGTAAAGATTAAATGAAATAAAATTTGAGCATTTTACACAAATTAATTCATACTAAGCCTTTATTCAGTTGTTATTAATGTTGATATTATACCAGTGTACTATTTTTTTAAGGATTTTACTTATTTATTTGACAGAGAGAGCACAGGCATGCACACAAACAGGGAAAATGACAGAGGGAGAGGGAGAAGCAGACTCCCCACTGAGCAGGAAGCCCAACACGGGGCTCGATCCCAGGACCCCAGAATCATGACCTGAGCCCAAGGCAGACACTTAACCAACTGAGCTACCCAGGTGCCCCACCAATGTACTATTATAATGGGTTATAGGAGATGGCATTAGGACATCTATGATTCAGGCTGAGAGACTGAAATATATACAGGTATCATAAAAAAGGTCTGTAAAGGTTATCTGGACAACCTCCTGCAGTTAGGGAAACTGAGACCCAAAGACAAGTGTAATTTACTCAAGGACACGCAGTTCATGGTAAAGTTGAGTTTGAAAACTAATCTCCTACCTAGTCCATTGTTCTTTACAGCAGACACATTTCTTCCCTTCTCTGGAGCCTCAGTTCTTCCACTGGTAAGTTGAGAACAATAATACATTCCTTAGAGGGTGTTAAAAGGATTCAGTGATTTAATGAATGTAAAGTGCTTATTGCAATGTCTTGACAATGAGCACATTCTCAATAATGGCTTGATCATACTTCTATAACTATTTTTCTTTTTATTGTTATCATTGTTATTACTATTTTCATCATTCTCATATTTCATGCTGTCTTTGGAGGAGCTTGAGTGCATATTATTTGTATTGATATTGTTCTAGATTTGGGGTTCAAGTTGAGCCTCCTGCTATGTCTCCCTTAAAGTAGGAGTTTGGCATTAACTGAGATTGGAATCAATTTTGCTACACTCAGCAACCTTCCCAAATCTGTATCCTTTCTTTCCTACTTTGAAGAGATCACAGGCTAAACAGTGCACTCAAGATCTGGCATTTCATAGGATGGTTATTATTTTCTGCAACTATGAGGCAAAGCAGTCCTGTGGTTTAAACATTATCTACATACCAACAACCCCTATGTTACAGATTCCATCTATAATTAAATATGTTACTGTCTATTCCATATCATTCTTTGGATGTTAAGACTTATCTCAAAATTAGAATGGCCAAAATTGAACTTCTGATCTTTGCACTAAAATTCCTCTAGCCTTCCCCATTTCAGTTGATGACAACCCTATCTTTCCATTTACTCAGGCTATAACGTGCAAGGCCAAACACCTGAATGTTATCCTTATTCCTCTCTTTCTCTTGCACTCTGCCCAATTTGTTAAAAGTTGCCTCTGTCTCCAAAATATACTCAGAATCTCAATGATTCTCATCCTCCACATGGATACCACCCAGGCCATCATCATCTCTCTCTAGGATTTCTGCCCTCACTTGCCAACTGGTCTCCCATTTTCCACCCTTGCTGCCCTAAAACTTATTCTCAACACAGTAGCCAAAGAAATTCACTTAAAAATGTGAATTAGATCTTCTGACACCTCTACTCAAAACTCTGGAATAGTCCTCCCTAGCAAAAGCTTAAGCTCTTTCAGTGTCACAGAGTCCTACATGATCTGCCTTCCCTCCACTTGGAAACTTCACCTCATTGCTCTCTCCTTTCCAGCCACACCAGCCTCTTTCTGTTCAGCAAACACTCCAGGGATACTCCAACCTTGATGCCTTTGTGTGTCTGCTCCCTCTGCTTGGGACAGTCTTGCACCACATATCCACCTAAATAACTCCCTCACTTTTTTCCTTCAAGTATTGGTTTACATCTCATTTTCCCAATGCTGTCTTTACCATCTTATTTAATGGTGTAGCCTATTTCTACCCTTTACCACCACATTGTTCATTTCCTTTTCCCAGTCTACATTTTTTTTTTTTTGGCCTGACACGTATCACCTGCTATTCAGTATAATTTACTGATTTATTATGTTTATTTTTTTCCATTTCTCCTAACTTGAATGTAGACTCAATGAAGTCCAGCTTATTTAGCCAATATATTCCAAGTACCTAGAAGAGTGATTAGAAGGTGGTAATTGCTTAATAAATATCTGCTGCAGAATGAACAATTTCTGGAGCCAAACTAAAAGGGTAGCCATCAAGTCAAGAAAGCTTCCTCTAGGGCTCTAGGCTCTCTGGATGATCTCATTCACTCATATGGCTTTCACACAAGCCCTACATAACAACTCCCCAAACTACTTTTTTTCCAACTTCTATCTCTCTTTTGGACCTAACTTTAACACACTATACAAGCCCCTAAGGAATAGTTTTATGTAGATGTCCCAAAGACACATGAAAATCAACATGTTGAAATTTTAATTCTTCATCCCTCTATTTCCTCTTTCTTCTGTGTGCATTATTTCAGAAGATGGTGCCACTCATCCAATTCAGAAGCCATTGAGATCTAATGTTATTAATGAGATTAAGGCCTCATAGTAATTAGAATTAAACACAGAAGCAAGGTGGCACTATTTTTCATTGTCTACTTTGGCCAAAAAACATGTAGAGATTTTAATTTAACCATGACTGTAGACAGGTACAAATGAGCTAAATTTGTATGCTAAGGTTTAATTTTAATAATAGACCATTGAATCTTATTTAGGTAAAGAAAAAAATGATGATATTGGATGAGGCATATTGGACAGTGAAAGAGAGGTGAAATAACAAGATTGGAGGATGGCAGAATTGAATAAGTTTTAGAACCAAGATTTCAAAAGGAGAGTAAACTATAAAAATATAGAAAAATGTGGAATTTTGATTTTGAAAGTGGTCCAGCTCTTGGTAATAAGATGTAGGTTATAAGCATATGAATGAATTTAAAAGGAGCCAAGAAAGACAAGAAAATTGGAAGTGCAAAAGTAACATATAGAGGGCCAAGGCACTGAAAGTAGCAAATAAAAGGCCAAGGCATTTAATATACTGTGTGGTTATTGATGTCATCAGGAAGGAGGGCATGCATATTGGTGGAGAATAGAATGGTAAGTTGGATGCCGTTTTTCAATGAATATGAGTGACTGAGATTTAGTGGATGGCTTCAGACTTCCATAAACCAAAACATTATCCTGAACACTTTAAATCTAGTAACTTTCCAAGACCTATTGATTTCTGTCCAAAATAGCTCTAGAGCCCATTCACTTCTCTCCATCTCCTTTACTACCGCCTTAATTCAAAGTCATGTCATTTCCAACCCAGGTTATTGCAACAGCTTCTTAATTGGTCTTCTAAGTCTCTAGGAGTCCTACACAGACTTTTTAAAATGTGAAACATATCAATACAATAGTAAGTGAATAAATGACATTTGTCTCAGGATCAGATAATACAGCAAACATTATTGGATGCCTAGCCAGCATCCACTGACAATTTCTTTCCTCTTAACAGGAAAATCCTTTTTTATTTTGTTCAGTATCCACCCTTCCTCTCTGCAGGCAAATGCCTAAGGGAAAACTAAAAGCATTCTCTGGTCCAAAGAATACCTGATTAGGTTAAGGGCAGTGTTTCTCAAAGTCTCTTGACATTTTGGGTGGTACCATTCATTTTTTGTGCAGCGCTGTTTATGTATCATTGGACATTTAGCAGTCTAAATATTTCCTGCTAAATATTAAGAGTCATCCAGTCGTTGTGACAACCCAAAACGCACGATGATATTATTGTCTGATTTGTGAACCACTAGCCTAGGGGTCCAGAGAAGGCATGCAATTCAATTCTAAATATTAAGAAATAAAATTATCTTGAGGAACACCTAGGAAAAGTGTCTTCACATCATCGGGAAGGCTACAGGGAGACATACTCTTTACGTCTGGATTATGTCACAGCTATGTCATTCACCTTGAACTGCTACCTTGCTACCATCTTGAAAATGAAACTATTCTAGGCTTGGTGGACTGGAGGAACAACAGAACCCGGGCCCTTGACTTTCTAAATCAAATAACTCTGAGGCCCATACTATCTTGGGATTTCTTTTTATGTGAAAGAACCAAATTTTCCCCACTTAAGTCAGCTTGGGGTGGGGTTTCTTTTACTTGCTGCTGAAAGTACCCTAAGTAATCTATATACTTGCTCCTTAAACCTACCTGGAAGAAAGAAATGTTCAATCAGCTGGTTCATTGTTTTTGAGACTTAAAACCAAACCTGTATTAAAATGATGGGATCCAGGGCAGGCGCCTCATAATATGCCACTTTGGCATAGTAATTATTTTGAATTAAAGTTATGTGAGTAATAGCCAGTGCAAGAAGGACATTCTGACCTTCCTCTGTTCCCCTGAAAGCTAGAAGTAAATTCCCCATGTGAGGGCTATCCTCCTTGCACCTGGAGAGCAGAAGTCATCCTTATGTTCAGAGATAGGGAATTCAGGGCCAAGTAGGTTATATAAACCAACCTTGTTATTTCATTAATTTGTTACCTCAGCCCAAACCTCTTTGTCTGATCAACTATTCACAGATTGATTGTTTCTTTGTCCAAAAGGTATAAAAGCTGCCTGCTTTTGTCACTTCTTTGACTCTTACATTTCTATGGGTTCCTAGATGTACAAATCAAAACTTGTTTTGCTTTTTTTGTTTTCTCCTGTTAATCTCTCTTATGTCAATTCAATTATTAGGCCAGCCAAAGAACCTAGGAGGGAAGAAAGCAAAAGTTTTCCTCCCCAATACAAGGCATCTTTCTTTCTTTCTCCTCCTAATCCATTCAAAGAATTGATTTAAAAGCAGAGAAAAATCATTTGGAAAAAATAGCATGCAGCTTTGTTGGCTCAACCAAATATATATCGATTTCTTTGCTAGAGGAAAGGAGAAATAAGCCTCTATCTCCTACAGCTAACTGGTAGGATCAGTCCTTTGCTATTTCTAGATTAACTCATTATTTCCATTATTCCTCCCTTCCTTTTTTTTCTTTTAATGGGAGGTGACTGCTTTTTTGGGAAGCTGGACCAAAGAGCCAACCTCAACACTTTAGGGGACATACTCAATGGAATAAGTCAAAAGGACCTTTTGGTTGTCACAGGAAGGGAAATTTCTATCCAGAGAAAGGGCTCTCTGCATCAATAAGCAGAAGAAAGGAAGCACTAACTATTCTTTATGACCAATTTCACAGTTTAGGTTTGTCTTTGAATCACTAGCCACAGATAGGGATAATCTGTACAGCAGAAACCGAAGAGAGGGAAGGACAGCAATGGCAGAAAGGGAAGGACTTTTGCAAGGTCGGGTCTTTTGTGTAATTCAAGGTGTAACTTACTTGAAGTCACTGATTATAAAGCTAACACATTTTTTCAGAACTTATGCAGAAATAGGAAATGCATGCTTTGATGTATTCCTTCTGGATAAGCCTTCATCTAGTAGATCACAGTGGATGGCAGTTTCAATTCTCCAGGTCTTGATTCTGTCCTCTGAAGAGGATAGGAAATTGGGCTGTAAACTTCTTCCTGGAACATGTAGATGAGAGAAAAATCTACATTCCTTTGAAGACTGCTTGGATATTCATCACGCATGCCTGAAATGTAGTCACTCTGTTTTAAGAGCACTTGGACAATTGAGATTGCCCAACAGTGAAAGGAGGAAGTGGAGGGAAAGCACAATGTTGGCTGAAATGGTGGGAATGAGGGCTTCAGGGGGATGCTGGAGCATCTGAAATCATTCTGCAAGAGTCTTGCCCACCACCCCTCTCCCTTCAGCCTCACGCGCAAGGAGTGAACCCACTCTCCATTTAAGTGCTGACATCTCCCCGTCTCTAGCAGGCTCGTGTATACGGGGAACAGACCACCCAGTATTCCAATGCAGCGGCCCTCTTAGCTCTTCTCAGCTGCCTTCAGTGTTTATCAGAGTAGGAATGAGAAGTTCTTTAATGTTGCTTCTTGCAAAAATGATTGATTATCTCCTTCCCTTCCTCTAAGGGTTAATATTGTCTATTGTCTCTGGTAAAAAAATAACCTGTGGTAGACATCTGTCCTTCGCTTTTCTTCCACTGTAGAAACATAAAATCGGAGACCCTAGTCACAATCTTAGGAAGGGCTCAGCCATGTGACGTGCACTTGACAATCAGGTGAACTTGCAGCCGACTTTGAATCCAGAGATAGTTACAAAGGAGGATGGTGGGGGAGAACCCTTTCTTTCGGTCCATCAGTATCCTTTCCCTGGTGCACTGCCAGCCGCAGCATGCCAGGGGGCTTGTTCCAGCAGGGGAGCATGCTACGTCAGCTGGGGTGCCCCGTATGTGAGTGTGGTCATGGCCATGCCCACGGCACTGGTTCTGTAGTGCGTTCAGCCAACGAGCCTGGCTGCCTGACTTACCCTATTCCTGCCTGTTTTCTGACTCAGGTTGCTGTTTTCAGGCATTTATTTAACATAATTGTTGACATCTTTTAATACGCACCTTATGGTCCATCAGAGTTGATTTCCTGACTGTCCTCGGAATTCATGTTCAAAGTCAACTCATTCTTAGCTTTCTATCATGTGAAGAATTTTTAAATCAGTGGCTCTCGACTGGGGACACTTTTATCCCCTGAGGGATACTTGGCAATGTCTCGAGGTATTTTTGGTTGTCACAGTGGAGGGGGTGCTTCTGGCATCTATTAGGGGAACAAGACAGCCCACCACAATGAAGAATTATACACTCCTAAATTTCAGTTGTGCGGAGGTTGAGAAACCCTGCTTTAAAGGCAGACATCCCTGGGCTTCTGTCCCCGGCCCATTTGTTTACCAGCTGCGTGACATTGTGCAAGACAGTTAAGCTCTGTGAACCTCAGTTTCCACATTTATAAAATAGGACTGATGATTGTTGTTGGAGTCGAATGAAAATATACAGAAAGTCCAGGCCATGTGCTATGAGTGTTGGCTCTCTTCTCCCGGCCTGTCTTTCCTTCTTGATCTCCTCCTATATTATGGAGAGGAGTTTGAAAGTTATTTTAAACTCTCTTGTTCCCAGGATCCTTCCTCCTATTTTAATCTTACCATCCTTTGTAGCTCAGTTTCACTTTCTCAAATATCCACAGGAAAGATCTTTTTCTATGAGTTCCCTCTGCACCAGCCAGCAGTACCACATAGTACATAGCTTTGGTTTTTAATTTCACTATTGATTTTATGTTTGCACATCTCCGACTTAAAGCCAAATTTCCATGAGACTGGGGCTCATACCTTGTGATACCACAGAGTCTAACACAATGCAAGGCACATGGTGAATGTTGATAAATGTTTGCTGATAAATCTATTGAATAAAATAGTTTATTCGCAGCCCTAAGTGCTGGTGCAGCTGTTCAACTATGCAATTTTTCTGGCAAAGGGCATTTCCTTTGGAGGCATTTTCCTGTATATCACCACTTCCCTCCCACTTTATACTCCCTTTTGCCAAACGCTTTCCTTTTTCAGGTACCATCCCATCACACCCTGTTTTGGTAATTAGCCTAAGAGGCAAGACAAATTGATGAAATAGGATGGAATTGCGATTCCTTGCTTCCCTCTTTGCAAAGCCAGTGCACTGTCCCTCCAGGTGTAATATGCTCAATTTTAACAATGGCCTGTTTTATCCAAAGTGCCAATTCTAATTGAGATGGTTTTAAGCCAGAAGAAGGAGAGTAAGTGGTAATGTGGTCAATTTATATTGTGGATGGCTATTGGGAACTCGCTTAGGTGGGCTCCACGTGACCTAACCACAGTTGAGTTTACCTGATTCTTCCTACTACCTCCTGCACTCCTCAGTTCCAGTCTGTAACCCAAGTTGTTCTGATTTGTCTGTTAAATATATAACTTTTAAATCTATATTTGTATCTCTATATCTTTCTACCTATCTGTCCATCCATCTGCCCATTCACCCATTCTTCCTTAAAAGCCTTCCATGTAAGATTCATAGTTTTCGCGGGGATGTGGAGAAACAAGTTATATTTCTTAGCAGGCCTTCCTAAACTGATCCTGGATTATCTATCCAACCTCATTTATAGCAATCCCCATCTCAGACTTTCCTCTCCAGAAATATTGTACTTTTTATATTATGCCTCCCACATATGCAACACACACACACACACACACACCCTGCTGCTGCACAATCAGTGCTTTACTCATGCTATCTCCTCTCTCTTGAGTATCTTTCTAACTCTTCTGTGCTCAGCTCTTCCCAGCTCATGTATATGAGACACACTCTCTAACGTTCCCCACCACAGACTAAACTAAGCACCCTACTTTATAGCTTCTGGTACTAAAGCCAATGATTTCTTCCATGATGTTGAAATGAATTATTTTAGAATCTGTCTTCTTCTCTAGACTGTGATGCCACTGAAGACAGTGACCATGTTTTATTCAACTCTAAATTCCCCAGTGAGTAGCAAGAGATTCAGTTTGTTGAGTGGAACTGAATGTGCAATGAAAACCAGGGTCCTGTTCGTTGCATGTTTGTTTGGCAATGGGCTCTTTGGCCTAACTGCAGGAGGGCAAATAGTACCTGTATTGATGACTGCTGGGGGTATGGTGCAGAGGAAATCTAATGCCATGATTGATTAGTGATGTCTGCATTGGGCAGAATTGCAGGTGGCACATTTGTCAATGCACTTTCCAAATCAAATTCTTTGACCCTAGCCTTTTTGAAAGATTTATACCCCTTGGCTATATCTCCAAGAACTCTTTCTCTTCTTTTATAACTGATTTCTCAGCCATCACTGTTGTGATAGAGGTGTAGAAGTTACACTAATGGATGCTTTCTTTTTGCAGTCAAAAGCATCATGTCTTGTTCCTTCAGGCCTGAAATCCTGTTAAGTATCAAGGAGCAGATGTTCAATGCTCATTTTCAGAAGCTATGGGGAAAACTTTGGAAAGTTACCTTTGTGTTTTGAAACTAAGCGTTCTGATAAACAGGACGGTCCTGGACTCAAGGTGCTTAAATCTCCACAACAGGCTAGCCGAGAAACACTAGTAGGTCCACAACGGATCTGCACCTGTCATTTTTGTCCTCACCCTGCAAAGTCTTCAAGGGGCTGGCCTCTAGCTCTGTTTTTTTCCCACTACTCCAGTCTGGTTGAGTAGACTAATTTATCAGATAGCAGACAGATAACTAGAGCACCTAGCTTTTCCCTACTTACTATGACAAGGGAGATCGTTGCAAATGTTCCATGAAAATTGATATAAACTAGGATGCTATGTTCCAAAGTCCTAACTCCAAGGACAGAAATAAAGGGACATAATTACTCAGGCTACTACCGCTGTGCTCAAGTATAATATTCAAATGACTGTAAGGAATGGGGCTTCAATTTAAAAGGATCAAATATTAACCAACAAATCTGTTTTTCACATCTGAGGAAATGCTATATTCAGATGACTCTTCAGCAAATGAAAAGATTCACCCACCAATTGTGTGCATGAGCTCTGCTAAGTGGGGGATGCAAAGAGGAATGATGCTATCTCTGAACTTATGGTACTAATATTTTAATTGGGGAGTCAAGGCATGTTTATAATTAATTGTAAAGTAGACTAGAGTGTATTGTACTCACAGTGCAAGTAAGATGCACAGCAAATGGAAATAGTGGAAGTGTTCAGCCTCCAGAAGGAGGTGTCTTCAATATTATCTTCAATGGTCTTTGGAGAAGGGATGAGAGAAATGGAATTTTGGATGGAATAAATATCAGAGCAGGGGTATATAGGATTTTAGGTCAGTTCTCAGACTACTTCCCATGTACCAAATACTGTGCTAGATCCTAGGGATAGAGACATGAGTAAAATAGAATCTGGAATTTTTAATCTAATGGTGAGAAAGTCCATAGCATGTTAATGGAAAATATTTAGACCAGTTTGGCTTAAATTATGGTATAAAAGAATAATAGTGGAAAGATAGAGATTGACCAAATCATAAAAAGCCTTGACCGAAAAACTAAGTAGTTGGGTACTATAGAAGTAATTGAAGGTTTGGGGGAGTGGAATTGATTTTTTGTTTGTTTCTTTTAATTGCATGGTATCCCAAAATTTACTTGAAATCTTTTGATGAAAACTACTTAAACATTTAAAAGTATACTGAAGAGTCATTGATTTGGGTCTCATTAATCTTTTCATAATTCCAACATGGACTGGACTAAAATTTACTTTTGCATTATCTATGTGGAAAGGATTTGATTTTCTAAATGAACAAGTAACATGATTGAGATTCTTGAAGTAATATTTTATTTTAAACTAGTTTTAAGCATATAAAACAGTTATTTGCATGCCCATTATATACAGGACTCCATTAATGCCAAGTTAGCTGTAGGTTATTATAATTAATATATTCTAGCATCTAGGTTCTCAATTATTTAAGACAGGTTCTTAATTATTTAAGGCATTATAATTCCAGCAGAAAATTAATCTGATTGAAAGGGTTTTTATTTTATTTGAGATAGGACCATCTTGAGAATTTAGGTCCAGTTTGGAGCTAGGATTCTAAAGAAAATTTCCCATTCTTTCATGGGAAAGCTTTTCCTAGGGGGACAAATGAATTTTACCTCAATATTTTTCTATATCCCGACCATCCATAACATTTCTCAACTATCTTTGACAGTCATGGTCAACACTTTGGGTTTGGGGCTCAATACAATAAATATCACATCCTGGGAATAAAACCCTTTACTTAATCAAAAAGGGATCAAAGCATCCTATTCTTCCACACTAAAATCCCAAAGATCAAGCGTACAGGTGTCACATATATAATTAGTATTTTCTAATGATCCAGTGAAGTCATTTATGCTCATAATAAAATGTAACCATCTTGAGGACGGGAAGTATGTCTCACTCATCTTTATAACCTCACAGTCAGAATGCTGTTTGGAATGAGATAGATGCTAAAGAGCAATTGTTTGACTTGAATTCATGAGATGACCAGAATGTCTAATGAGCTCACTGAGCACCATCCATCAACCAAGACATAAATAATCAAAAGTAATTCTCTAGTGAACTCCTAACTTGGATTCCCAGAAGACCAATGGTATTGTTTTCATTATTTTACATGTGCAAACTACTACAGTGGATACAATCTTGGAAAATATTTACATGAGGTTTCTTGCTCTTAATTTGAATGTGAATTTGAATTTCTTTCCAAAGATAAGAAATTCAGTGTCTCATTTTACCTCTTAGGTTGACACATTAGTGGTTGGAAAGATGCTAAGAAATGCCAGTCTGTGTAAAATTATGGCTCTCAATGGATTGCCGTTATAAGAAGTGACAATAAATGGTAATAATTGGTGATAACTGCTAATCTGCTAATAACTAGTAGCAGTGAGCACATGAGACAAAATGCACCCTCCAAGGTTTGGATTATGGAAGTTAGACCTGATCATGACCACTCTCCAAAGAAGTGTGCAGAGTTCCTTCATGGTAAATTACTGGAAAAGTGAATATTATAGGAAATTCAATAAGTAATCAACAGACATCAACAGACATACACACTTGCTATTAGAGGCTCACAAGAGGAATTCATAAATAGTCTTGAGGTAAGCAGCCTAATAAAAGGAACAAAGAAGCGTGGTGCCTCTGTCAACTTACCCATTTGTTCTGCATTCTTTTCATTTTTATCCCATAAGATAGAATTTTTATTCTGGCTCATAGTTGGAAGGCCCTCTGATAAATGGTTCTGATGACATTCTCCATTTCCTTTGTAGTTTTATTTTCTGGTTTTTATCATTTTAAATAGAGTAGAAATTGTTGATTGTCTCCATATTTGCTGTGAAGGACATATGTAATTTTGATGCATGGATCTGCTCTATGGGAGGATATGAATTATTAAGTGCTGTGTCTGCCATCAAGCCATAGGGGACTGCAGTGCAGACTGAGGCTCTCAGGACTGGCTTCCTGGGGCTGCATGAGTGTGTCTCAAGGATGCAGGAGAAGAAGATTGGGGTCACTATATGTGAACACCCCAAGTATATTCCCTGATGCTCACCATCATTCCCATTATCCAATGAAGACCCTATTAATAAACATTCAAGTTATAGAAAATATAAAAACAGAATTGAACAAAATAGGTAGGCAAATGGGAAAACAAGACTTACATCTCTAATTAACTGTCCGGCATCTGATGTCTCCTTTAAACAGAATAGACTACATATCCAGGCTTCAGAATTAAGGCTTTGTTTCTTTCTTTCCGTTATTCCTGTGCATCTACCTGAATCGTTTTAAAGATCATCCTTGTTGATTCCTCATATTCTTTTTTACATATAACTTTTTAGAGTACCTAATCAGAACATGTAGTGGTCCCTTGGTAGATAAAAGTGAGGCGTATTGGAATCATTAAAAAGAATTCCTGACCTTGGTTCTAACAAGTATAAGATGGTCAGAAATTACTGAAGGTGCATGGTATTTTGTGTGTCATTCAAGATATATGGTTTTGGAATACAGACATCAGATGCTTCCTCCTTCCTCAACTTACCCTCAACTTCTGCCACCACACACGTGGCTATACCAGTGGGGAAAAAAGTCTCTGTGATCTATATAAACTGGGTGAAAATGTATTCCTCTGAGATGAATGTTATATTGATCTTTCTCCTAATGAGTCCCTTGGCTTCACAGGGGTAGCATTTCTCTCTTGATACTATACTCTCGCATTTTGACAATGATGATAGGAAGTCCCTGATCTGGGAAGATGGTAAATGCTACAGTTCTTAAGATGCTATCACCCTTTACCACCCGGGGGTGACAGAGAATCTCTACTTCATTATTAACTACTTTTCACAGTAGGGGGAGCTGCTAAAGTGATTGGTAAACTTGGTGCATTCATTGGGCCACATTTTACCCAGTGGGCCAAGCAGCGCAGGAGAGAGGAGAGCCTCATTTAGCTCTACCAACCTAATTTTAACACTCCAGAAATGCCTTCTATAGCACACCCACAAGCCATGGGCAGGGGGCCTGTTTATTGTGTCTTTAAGTTCTTAAGAAACTGGTATTGTTCTAGTATTTATCACCCCATTGGCAGAATCGGGGAAGGGAGGAGGTGTGACTGACAAAAGTAATAAACTAAAACCCTGATGGCAAAGTGGAGAAGGGTTTGTTCCATTTGGAGTGTTATGAATCCTTATTTCCTTGAAGTGTGATGGCAACAATGCTTTGTCAACTCTCGTCATGCCAGCAGGCATTCTGAGTTCTATGAAGTTTCCTACAATTCAGGAAGCCAGACTAATTTCTGTCTTCACAATGTTACCCCGTAACTACTGTGTTGGTTCTATTTCTGGTAACATAGACACTCAAAGATGGAAACATGAATAGAATAAGACTCATGTTCTGGATACATTTGCAATCTATTAGGCGAAAGGAGACAAAAACATGAAATAAGTAGAATACAAGACAGGATTCATTAGTTGTCAGAGGAGTAGTAAAGAAAAAAAAAAGTATTGGAATAGTTCAAAGCGATGGGTGGCTTTTTGTGGACTGGGGTTGGGGGAGAGAACTAATTCACAGAGGAGGGGCAGCAATTAATAGAATCCGAATCTGCACTTCACACTGTGGGTGGGAGCATAAGTTGATACAGCCATTTAGGAGAGTAATTTGGCAAAATCTATTAAATTATATATGGGCACAATTTTCCATCCAGCAATAGCTCTTCTTAGTTGCTACCCTGAAAAATACTCAGACGCACACAAGAAGGCAAGTCTGAGAATATTAGTTGCAGCAGTGGATTTAACAGTGCAAACTAGAACAACCTAAGGGGATGAGCTGACATGTAGCCACACTACAGAATCTTATGCGGGTATGAGAAATAATCAGGTCACTCTGGAAACATGGAAAAACACCCATAACAAAATGTTAAATCAGCAAAGTCATGTGCAATATGATACCAGTTATGTTTTTAAAAAACCCCCACATAAAACAATATGTATATACATGAAAATACATACAAAAAATAGGAGAAGACACCAAATTGTTGGCAGTGGATCCTTTTAGGTAGACATCTAGGATTGGGCCTCTGTTTGAATGGGGTATCGGCCTTAGCTATCTATGTACTTATATTACTCATATAATTAAATGTTTATAAAATGATGTTTTAATGAAGAATTCAAATAGGCAGAAGGAGAAGCTGAGATGAGCTTTTCAGGTGCAGGAAGCAGCAAGACACCTGAGGAAATATGCAAATTTGTACCTAACCCCCAAACTGGTCTTTAACTCCTTATTGCCCACCCTTTCTTCTGGTCAGATTTTGCTGTTTAAAATGCAAACGTGATTGCCTGACTCTCTGCTTAAAAGGATTAAATTCGAACTCCTTAATATGCCATCCAAGGGCTTCCAGAATCCCACCTCTTCATATTTTTCTCCAATCTTTTTCCTGCATCTTCAGTTTCAGTCTTGTGCCCGCACCACACTATCTATAGCTCCGCCCTTTGCCCACACTGCTGGAAAGGTCCTCTCTTCCCTGGCCACCTAGAAATCCTCAAGGCTGTCCACTCCTGTGTAATTTTCCTGAGAGCACCACCTCTCTCTGTGTGAATTTCCATCTCCTTCCTTTTTGCCTGCATCACAGGCTGTACATACTTCCACCACCTGTGTCAGTCCCTTGGACTTATTTTTCTATGCCTAAACTTTAATAAATTTGATAGTTTAAATTCTTGCTGGGGGGGACTACATATGGCAGAAATGGCCCCACCATGTCTCACTGTTCCTTCTCTGGTGGTTAGTTGCATTCTTGATGATTCAGGTAAATAAGGAGATAAGGATTTGCAAGGAATTAATTTTGCCATTGACTGAAGGGACCTATTGATAACTGTATAAGGCTAAAGTGTGTGTCTTTTTTATAGGTAGGCAAAGCCTGAAGTTAGCAAGCTCACTTTGTAAGCCTTTTTTAGGTGCCTGATGCCTCCAGAATTTCTCTTGCCTAAGGAGTATTCTTTACAATTGGCTGGTTTATTCACTTGGGCTTGCTTTAGGAACCAGTCAGTTATTAATCTGGCTTTTAAATGCCTCAAGATTTTGATAAGATGGAAGAAATCTGGATCCCCGATTGACTTCAAAGAACAAATTTCTCCCCACTCTCCACTTCTGACATAGCCAAAAGGTCAGCCATCCAGGATTACATTTCCCTTCTTTGCACTTGTACCTGAGGGTGGGACAGTGGCTGAGGCTGTATATAAAGAAGTTCATGTTTAATTAAGACTAAACAATCCTTAAACGAATCATTCAGTTCTTTAGTAAGTGTTGATAATCAAAAAGAAGGGAAATGCTTTGTTCTGTAGGTGAACTCCTTCCAAACTGCCCTGTCTCAGAGGTGATCCATCCATAATATCTAGAGTTGAGCATATAGCAATTTACTGATGGTTGGTTTTAATGATTAATATTATTATGAGTTCATTTCTGCTATCTTAAAGAACTTCTCCTCTAGGAAACATTTTCCAATCCTACCTCTGACCAAGTGTGATATTTCCTCCCCCTCATCTCCATCCCCATTCCCTCCACTGAATTGTCAAAGCCCTTTGACAGTGTTGGAGTTAAGAGGTAGACTCCGGAGGCAGAGTGACCTGCCTCCAGGTTCAAATCTCTGGGTCTGCTGCTACAATACTGTGTGACCTGGGAAAACTCTTCATCTCTCTGAATCTCATTTTTGTCCCCTGCAAATTTGGTATAATAACTACCTCATAGGGTTTATTTTGAAGACTAAATTAAAAAAATAGATGTTAAAGGCATGCAGTTGAGCATATAGCAATTTATTGATGGTTTTGATGATTAATATTTATGTACTTATTGTTATTAATATTTATTATTGCCCTCTTTTATAGTATTTACCAAAATCTATAATATTCTTGTTCATTTGTTTTCTCCCCCAGGAAAACATAAGAAGCTTCATTCTTGTGTGCATTTTTTATCATCATATCCCAAGTGTCCAACACAGAGTAGGGCTAATATTGGTGGAATATGTTTTTGCTACTGCTGTGATTCTATTGTTCTGCTTTATCTTATTGCTATTCTGGACCATGAGGCCAACATTATTCATATATGCATGCTGAGAACCTAGCACAATGTTTGGAAGAGTGCAGAAACTCAACATCTATTATTAAATGAATGAACAAAGAAACTAAATCTGCATTTGTCCCAATTATCCTTCTAAATAGAAACTTTCTTGATGACAGAGACTGTGGCTTATTTTTGTATCCATGGAACCTAATAGGTGTCCAGTAAACATTTGCTGAATTTATTCTGTTAAAATTGAGAGGAGGGATTTGTGACTTAATTACAGAATTGCGATGAGCTGAGTTCATTTCTGCTAGTCCTTCTATTTTCTGTCTGACTTGGTTTATTTCTAGTCTCTATTGTGGAACCTGGCACGAGAATCTATCAACAGGAAGACAAGAGGGATTAACTCAATAAATACTGAATTATTGTTCCCAGTGAGACCCGGCAACAGCCCTTCCTAATTCCTACTCAGCCCCCACAAGTGTATCATGACAGGTGAAAGAAGTGAATCATATTCGGTCCCTGCTTCCTCACCCACTGTGAGTTTGTTTATGCCAGTGAAAATGAGTATCAGGGACAGAATGGAAGGGGAAGATCACTCACAGAAGCATAATAGACAGCCTGAGAGAGTGTCTGGAAGGAGGGATTGGCTTTGATTGGGAATGATAGTGCTGGAATGGGCTGATTATGTAAACACATGAGTCATGGGCCCTTTTATTTTTATTTTTTTTTAAGATTTTATTTATTTATTTGACAGAGAGATAGAGAGCACAAGTAGGTAGAGAGAAAGGCAGAGAGAGAGAGGGAGAAGCAGGCTGTCTGCTGAGCAGGGAGCCTGATGGGGGACTCGATCCCAGGACCCTGGGATCATGACCTGAGCCGAAGGCAGCCGCTTAAACAACTGAGCCACCCAGGTGCCCCTCATGGGCCCTTTTAAACAACAGCTAGTTTAGCTGCCCTCTTTCTTCCCAAAAGACCACTTTCTGATTGACCATGCAGGGTGGAAAAGAAGGGTAAGTCTGACACTGAAGGGAGTTGACTACTCCTTTCAGTGTCTAGGACAGTTCCTCAGCTTACTTTATCCTTGAAATGGCTCTGCTTCCACCACTGATGATGAGGACCTGGCCAAGGCTCTCTTGCCAGGACGGCCCCCAGGAGTAACCAACTACATCCACCAGAGTGATCAAGCAGTCTTTGCAAAAATGAACGGCTTGGATTCCTCAATCAGTGTTTCACTTGCAATAACTGGTGGACTCTCACCCTCACTCCTATGCCCTTGGCCAGGGACCCTAGTACAGGGCAATTTGAACAACACAAAAACTTGACCTGTGTTCCCAACTTTGCTAGGCTCTAGGAGTCACTTATCAGCTATGTGACTTTTAAAAAAGTCTCTAAACCTCTCTGGGTCTTAATTGTAAATATCACATACCTGCCTGCAGGTGCCTGGCTTGGCTTGGCCTCCTGATGTCTCTTGTAGCTCTCAGATTGTCATATCATAAAACTGCTCCAGATAGGGCCAGCCTCGAGTCATTTTGGGGGGTTAAATGGTGATGTATTGGTGGTATTCTTACAGTTGACTCCACTCTCTTTTCAAATCCCTCCCCCCCCAACCTTGGTTATATGTAGGTGCAAACAAACATCATGTCAGAGCCACATGCAGGTTGATAAAAACTAGGAAATATAGGACCATCCAACAAGCCATTTTACCAGCACCCCTCTCAGGTGGATAGCAGAGAACCTGAAAGGTGCTTGAATGACAAGTACAGAAACATTTGTAGCAGTGCAATCTTAACTATGCTAGAAACAAGCCTAAGGTCCATGGATGTAAGAATGGACAGAGAAATTGTGGTATATTCATACATCGTGGTAATGAAAAGGCAGGGACTCCTGATATATGCAACAGTATGGATCAGTCTAACAGACATTAGGCCATGTGCAAGAAATCAGACACAAAAGAGTATATATTTACTGTGTGATAACATTTATGTGACTGTAAAGAACAGAGAAAACTAATTGATAATGATTGAAGTTAGACTAATGACAACCTGGGTTGGAGGTGGGGAATTGCAGACATTGACTTGGATGATGACTTCGGCCTCGGGTTATGGAAATGCTCTGTAGTTTGGTCTGGTGGTGAGCACTTGAGTATTTACATGTGTAAAAAGTCATCAAGCTATATACTTAAGATTAGTGCACTAAATGTATGTTGTATCTCAATAGAATTCTGTGTATGTATTTATACGTACTCATATAATTATTCAGTGATATGGACTATATATATATACACACATATATATGGACTATATATATATATATTCAGTGATATGGACTATATGTGTGTGTATATATAATATATATAATATATCCACACACACATATCCACACACACATATATACATATACATATTTATATGTTTTCTTTTTCCCATGAAGGAAAATATGAAGGGGAATAAAAAGGTTGCTTCAGTGAGCAAAAAGCTGCAAAAAATGAGCTGCTTTGTTGTGTTAGTAGTGTTCCCACCAAGAAGAAATGGCATTTGGACTTAGATGCCTAGAGGCTAGCTTATATTTATGGTTATTAGGAAATGATTTCTGAGGAAGGCCAACCCCTACTAAATTACTGATCAGTCTCTGACTGGTGACCCTGAAGGGAGAATATGAGTCAAATGAAATTTAATTTGACAGGATCAAATTGTACTGACATCTCAGTTATGGTCTCTGTGCCTCATTAGTTAGCACAGGAAAGATTACAGTAAATAATCAATCACTGAAGCTCATTCAGAACCATCTTAATATGTGGAATCCTTGTGCTAAAAAGCACAATGAAGTTCATTAATTAAAAGGCAGTGGATGTCTATCTTTTTTAAACCATATGATTTATCTTTTGACTTATAAATTAAGGCCAAAGATAAAATTATCATTCTCAGCCATAATTATTCTCAAACTTTTTAAATGTATGTAGATTTAGAACTTTCCTATACTCTTCTACTTTCTAAAGAAGCACAGACGGAAAGAAAATGAGAATGCTTTTTCTCAGGAGGAACACTAAAGAAATGCTGAGAAAGGGGCGCCTGGGTGGCTCAGTCGTTAAGCGTCTGCCTTCGGCTCAGGTCATGATCCCAGGGTCCTGGGATCGAGTCCCACATCGGGCTCCTTGCTCGGCGGGAAGCCTGCTTCTCCCTCTCCCACTCCCCCTGCTTGTGTTCCTGCTCTCGCTGTCTCTCTGTCTGTCAAATAAATAAATAAAATCTTTAAAAAAAAAAAAAAAAAAAAGAAATGCTGAGAAAACAATGTGGTTTTCCTAATAAAGAGCTTTTTTGCCATTGCTCAGATGAGTGTTAAACTCATTGCATGTCCAGAAAGAAAAGAAACACAATTGCATAAGGTTATGTTGCAAGGAAAGAAAACTGGTTTTAAGATAGTTCTACACTATTCTTTGATAAGGGGGGAAAAAAAAAACTTGAGAGAGGATTAAATCTCACCCTTGTTTTATAAATGGAAAAGCCGAACCCAGATAGGTAGTTACCTGCCCAAAGTCATGTTATTTCAGTGTTGCTGGAAGCATCCATGTAGGATCAGTGGTGTTAGTACCACCAAGGAACTCATTAGGAATGCAAATTCCCTATCCCCACCACAGACTTGCTGAATCAGGAACTCTAGGGATGGGTCCCCGCAATCTGTGCTTGAACAAATCCTCCGGGTGATCCTGGCACAGCTAAAATTAGAGAAACATTACCAATATTAGCGGGGAAAATAAAAGTTTAACAGCCAGAACCAACTTCTCCAAGCTGGAAATCATGTTTTCCATAATTTCTAGTGATAAAGACAGGAATAGAGCTGAGTGGGACACCGAAACTTATTCCTGACCACTGCGCAGACAAGTCCGAAAACTCCCATTGTTAGTCTTACATCAAAGCGCCCTTTGAAGGAAGCGGGGCTCTACATACTAATGACAATACAATTGTAGGCAAAAAGTGAAATGAGTCAATTTAGCAAAATCTTTTTAGATTTGGGAAATGCACCTTTATGTTTTTAAACTGGGCTACTCAGTATATATGAGTATTTCTTATGCAATGTAGGTAGGCTTCTCTGGTGATCTAAAACGCTTATGGCCCGGCACAATTCATGCTTCAATAGTTTTGCTTTAAAACGGGATCTTTGGAAGCCTGCAGGCCAAACCCCTTGTTTTTCCCTTGGGTCTCTCTCAGAGTTCATGGACAGCCAAGCAGGTGGCCGGAATGAGTAGAAGACAAGCACCAAAGTTGTTGAGAACCAAGAGCCACAGGCCCCATCTAAAGGAGGCAGCTCCTTCTTACCTCTGGGTACTTGGTGCTGCATTGGAATACAGACTCGGCAGTTGCCAAATCTTCCAGTTTTTCATAAAAACCGGAAATCTGAAATTTTTTTGGGGGGGCGGGAATAATTGGCTTTTCCATATTAGCAATAAATTACTATTTTTTTATTTAAAAATTTTTTTAATTCCTATTTTTAAACACCATGCCAGCTAAATACAAGCTGTGTGTGGGCCACCAGTTCGCAACCTCTGTCATATAATGCACAGCATACTGTGAATGATTAATGACCAGACTTGCCCAAGGAGCACCATCTACCTGGGATTAAGGCAGGTAGTTGTTACCTTTGGGAGTGTGGCCTCGGTTTACTATAACTTGCCCTAGAGATGCTATGGTGTGATGATAGATGGGTTTTAGGATGGGTCAGAGAGTATTTTCCTCTGTGACCCTTTCTCTACAGAGCCAACTCCACTTTTTCAGAGTTCCTTCTTTTCCAAACTTTTCATATCTGTCTTAGGCCAGTCTGATTATTACTGTCTCTGACACCATTTCTAATGTCATTATCACAAACACTTATGGGAACTGGGAGCTGATAGGCACATTCGGGGTACTCTGGTGCCTTACTTCTAGGTAAGCACACAGGTGAGGGGAGATGCAGTGAGTTGACTGGGGTCACCAACTAGCTGTGGGCCAGAAGTAGGTATGGAAACTTGGATCCCTGAGTCTAAGTCCTGGTTCTTTATAGCTGACAATGTAATGCCATCTGCATTGAAGAGACTATTGAACCATCGGAGTGAAGGAGGGCTAGGGCCCTGATTCTGAACACCTCTAGACCATGTGTCCATTTCTGATGCACAAAGTAAACAAACAAACAAACAAACAATTTGACTGGAGACCTATTCTTCAAGTGAAATGTTATGAGGCTGCCAAATGTATAAACAGAGTTGAAGCAACAGTGAGGGTTCGGGAGTCTCTCCAGTGATGTCTTCTTGTAATGCTCTTTCTTAGGCAGTTTATGCTGCATACACCCCCACAATCTCAGCAGCTTACACCAACAAGCATTTGTTCTTATGAAATTCTGATAATGTAGGCTGGCTAATCTGTGCAGCTGTCCAGACTGTCATCTGGTCTGTTCTCCAGGTTGTTGGTTGGGCTCAGGTTCACTCTTGCATGTGTCTTATGTGGGTCCCAGGTTAAAGGGCAGGCAATACCAGTGAGAAGCTATTTTTTATAAAAGATTATAAAGTTTAAGAGGACAAGCTCTACCCCCAGGCACATTTCAAGCCTCCAATCACATCATGTCTGCTCATATCTCATTAGTCAAAACAATTCACATGGCCAAACCCAGGCTCAAGGTGCAGGGAACACTGCACTCACCATGAGACCACTGCAAAAGTGTGTATATATAATTATGTTCCAGGAGAATGGAGAATCTGGACTAGGAACTCAGTCAGCCATGTAATCCTACCCCATGGTGATCTCTGAGCCAACCCTGTATAATTAAAAAAACAACATCTAGCAGTTCAAAACCCATGCATTGAGTCCAATCATCTCATTTTACAAATGTGTAAAACTGAGATTTAGTGACTTCCTCAAGGCTACGCAGTGAGACACAGCTCTAGAACCCAGATGAACGGATTCAAAGTTCAGGACTTTCTCCACCACACTGTCATAGGTCTACCTTCAGAGAATGTCTCAAGTCACTTGACTTGAGTAGCAAATCTGTAAACACAATTTTGAATATATTGAGCTATCTTGATTTTGCTTGTGGGTTTAAAAGTTAAATACAGAGACAGGAAGGTGGCCCAAGGATAGTGCAGGTAACAGGGCCCTGTTCCTCCAAGATCTGGAATTTCGTGGCAGTTTAACTTACACACAGTGTTTGCTTCTTTACACATCTTTTTTTACAGTTGTCAAATAGGATAATAATGATGCCCTTAGAGGGTCATTGTGAGAATTAAGCGTGTGATACTCAGTAATTGCAAGATCTTCTTCATTGATTTATCATTCAGTAGACAGGAGCTCTGCCTTTCTTTTCTTGTGCACTGTTAGGAAACCGATAGCCTGGCTTTTAGGAGCATACTCTTCTTACTGGAGACATGAATATTACAGAAAGAAGACAAACCCATTCTCCATGTAGCAAAGACAAAAAGGTCAATCTTCTTTGCCCAGTCTTCCAGGTTTTTCTATTATGAAATTTCCTAAGATTCAAAATTGAAATGACTGCTTTGAAGTCAAAATTCAAGGTATAATCTGTGTTTAGTAATTACTGTAATAGACAGCAAAATTCAAAAGGCTTAAATAATTTATTCTGCAGTGGAATGCTGAAGGCCATTTGGTCAGCAGGGTGCCTATTTGACATGCAGCTGATGTGCTTTCTCCATTTTTTCTTGATGGTCAGATGGCAAAATCAGAACCTCTGTGAGATGTTTGTCTTGTTTGGATGTTTATTGCCTTGCCTTGCTCTTTTATCTTGAAACTAGTACTTGTCCTGCCATAGAAATGTATCTATTCATTAGTCTGTCAAAATCTCTATAAATGTTAGATTACTTTTGAGAAGCAAATGCCTAATTTGTGGAAAGAAAAAAAATGTATCTATTTTAAAAATTTCCCCATGGTTTCTTCCTGCAAAAATTTTGATAAATGTCATTGTATTAATCGGGTATATTAACACCAACTATGTATAGTGAACTAAATTATCTGGTGATTGAAATATTTTGTGAAAACCACTCTATTGACTGAAACAGCGGTCACGATAGAAATTCCTATAAATGCATTTCTCAATATTTCGCAAAAAGTCATTCATCCTGGCTGTTTTTAGCATCTGCTACCAGGAGTTATGTAGTTCAAATGTAGTTCCTCTTCTACCTGGAAATTTCCAGAGAACCTTTTTTTCTTTTCCTTGAGCTCAATAAAAAACTTCACAGAATGTTGGGTAGAAGTTTAGGTAGAGAGTTGTTGGACTGAGTATAGATAATATTTATAACTATACAGACACTCTCTCTCATAGTTTGTGTTATATTGAAAGTAGAGATCTGTTAAGAAATTTGAGGAAAGGAGAAGTTTGAATCAATTTTCAGTATTGACACTTTCTGCTTCACCATATTCATATACCCTCTGCTTTTCCATTCGTTTGCTGCCTTTCATGGCCGCATGGGACACATTTACTGTAATATCCTCTTGATGTTCTATGATTATGAATAACAAAGGGGCTTCCACCTTCCAAGATTATTTTTTAAATTAAAATTTCATCAAAGTATAACCTAAATATAGAAAATTGCACACTTCATAAGTGTATAGCTTAATGAATTTTCACAAAGTGGACACAGAGAGGCAACCAGAAAACCAAGGAGAGTCCAAAGTCATCTTCATGCCCTTTCTGGTTACTAACTCCCAAAAGGTAACCACCATCCTGACTCCTAATTCCATACATCAGTTTTGCTTCTGAACTTTTTTCTTTTGAAAATATTTTTATTTTATTTATTAACAGTAAAAAAGTTTGAATTTCTCTCAGTGAAGAAAGATAATTGTTTATTTTATTGAAAGTGTAATTTATTATGTTTCATTATTTAGAAAATCTTGGTTTGATATTTCTGGCAACAAAATCATGGTGATAAATATTTCTAAAGATCAATTTTCAAATTTCTTCATAGCATGAGTTTCTTTTTTTTCTTTTGCTCATTTTATTTATTTTTCATCATGATAAGTGTACTCTTTAATTCCCATCCCCTATTTCCCATGTCCCTCCACCCACCCACAGATAAAATCATACAGTAAGTTCTCTTTTTTCTGGTTCATTTTGCTCAGAATTTCATTTGTGAGATTTATTAATTTTATTACCCATAACACCAATTTACTGGTTCTCAATGCCATAGTATTTCTCAAGTATTTCATGCTTGACTAAAACACAATTTAATTACCCATTCTGTTCTTGATAAGCATTTGGATTTTTTCCTTTTTTAGATTTCTTGTGGCTATCAGAGAGAGTGCTACTAGGAATATTTTGGTGCATATTTTTAGTGAACATGTGTATGAATTTCTGTTGGTCATATATTTAAGAGTGCAAATGTTATGTCATGAGTTATAAATATGTCCAACTTTAGTAGATTATCCTGTACAGTTTTCTAAAGTGGTTGTACCAATATACAAGTAAATGAAAGAGAATTCTAGTTATTCCACACACCTCTTCATATGCTTATAGACTATATGTGCTCCTTGTAAAATGACTGCTTAAGTCTTTTCCCTATCTTTCTATTTAGTTGTCTGACTTTTTCTTACTAATTAATAGGAATTCTTAATATATTCTGAATATAAATCTTTTGTTAGGTATTTGCATTGTGAATATCTTTTCCCAAACTGAGGGCTGATTTTTGATTCTCTTAATGTCTTTAATGAAGATTAGGTTCTTTCTTTTAATGTTTCATTTATCATCTTTTCCTTAAGGCTATGGATTTTCATATCATGCTTAAAAACTTTGTTTCCCTCATCACTGTAAATGTTTTTGTTCTTGTTCTTGTTCTTGTTTTTTTGTTCCCCCCCCCCCCCCGGAAGCTTTATTGTTTTGCTTTTAACATCTAGGTCTCTAATCTGTTTGGAATTGATTTTTGCATAGAATGTGAAGTAAGCTTCAAATTTTATTTTTTATATCTGCATATCCAATTGACCCAACAATTGTGCCATTGTTCTATTTGTGATTCTTGTACCTTATACTACAATTTCTCAGGTAAGGTAATTTAAAAATAAACCTTGATAACAAGTTATGTAAGTCATTTAGCTTTTTTTTCCTTGTTTAAGATTGTCTTGGCTACATTTTTTCTTTTTTCTCTTTTTCTTTTTTGTGTTTCCATCCATTTATCAATTTAGAATCAAATCTCAAGAACTCAAAAAAAAAAAAAAAGGCTGCTAGGATTTTGGTTGGAATTGTCCAAAGTTTTTAGATCAGTTTGGAGAAACATGGTGTCTTTAAAATACTGTTTTTCAATTCATATATGAAGTATATTTTTCCAGTAATTTAAGAGTTCTTAGAATTTTCTCAACACTATTTTGTAATATTTGGTGTGGATTTTGTACATGTCTTTTGTTAGGTTTTTTTCTAGGTATTTGATTTTTTCGAGTTATTTTAAATGTCGACATTTAGACTATTTAAATAGCAGCTTTTAACATTTTCATTTTCTATTTCTTTTTTCAGGAATATAAATATAATTGATTTTGCATATTGACATTCTATCTAGTCACATTGCTAAATTCATTTGCAATTCAAATAGATTGTAGTTTCTTTTGGGTTTTCCTATGCAAATAATAGTTTTAATGTGTTCCCTCTTGTTCTTCCTTTTTTCCCTCTGGCCTAACAATACTGGCGAGGAGTTTCTGTTCAATAAATATAGTAATAATCTCTTTTTTTTAAGGTGGTAAGTGAAAATGTTTTCTAGAACTATAGGTGTCACTTAAGATGTTAATAAGAAATCTTTAGAAGGTTCACTTCCAGGGGGAAAAAAAAAATAAAAAAGAACAAGAACAAAGACATTTACAGTGATGAGGGAAACAAAGTTTTTAAGCATGATATGAAAATCCATAGCCTTAAGGAAAAGATGATAAATGAAACATTAAAAGAAAGAACTTAATCTTCATTAAAGACATTAAGAGAATCAAAAATCAGCCCTCAGGTGTGTTTGTAAAAAGTGCTTTTTACTCACAGCCAAGAGATTTGGATTATAAATCCCCCTCTGCCATGGCAAGGATATATGATTTTTAGAGATGTTATTTATCTGCCACTGACCTCATTTAACACGTGTTAGATGTGAAGGCATGTATAGAATGGTGATCACTAAAACTTTTGTAATGAACCATTAAATAATAAGGTGAATCTGTGACATTTTTGTGAATCTATGATATCTCCTTTTTAGTTTTGGGGCAAACGCTTCTAATATTTTTCTAAGTATGATGTTTACTGTAGGATTTTTGCAGATACTCATTACAATTAAGTACCTACCTCTCTTATTGATAACTATATGTTTGGCTCCGTATGGTTATTGTTTGTAAATCTTTTTTATTTACTCCTATAATTCCTTTTTTCATTGTTTTTAATTCTTCAATTTCCATGTTTCCACGTGAGATCATTTTATTTGGCTGTAGTGGATTTCTGCAGACAACACATTGTCCCAGATGTTGCTTATCTGGATATTTTATTTTACTTTTACCTTAAAGAACAATTTCATTTCTTAAGAATTCAAGATTGGCAATTGTTTCTACCAATCTTTTCAAGATGCCATTCCATAGTGTTGAATCACTATATTGTACACCTGAAACTAATATTACACTGTATGTTAACTACCTGGAATTTAAATAATTTTTTGTGAAAGATACCATTCTGTTTTTTTTTTTAATTGCCATAATTTCACTGAAAGGTCAATATTACTCTTACTAATGTTCCATTGAACTTTTAAGAACTTCTCCTTGTCTTTGGTTTTTGGTAGTCTTATAAGGATATTCTTGGGTATAGTTTTCTTTGTATTTATTTTGCTTAGAGTTTTAAATACTTTTTAAATATGTAGCATAGTGTCTTTCACCAGTTTTGGAAAGTATTTGGACAATGTCTCTTCGGTACTATCGCATTATCTCTCTCCTCTGCCTGCAGCTCTCCAATTACATATATACTGGACCTTTGCACTGTTTATAATAGTTATGTGCTCTTTGCTATATTTCCAATTATTTTTGATCTCCGTAATTCAGTGTTGTACCTAGAATCAGCAAATGCTTGATGAGAAAGAACCATATCATAGAATTATGGCTCATTGCTCTGCAGTTTTCTTCTCTTTGGACTCTTGATGTCTCAAGGGCTGTTGCTGCACTAACTGTCTGAATACCCTCAAACATTTTTTTCTGGTTTTGATTTTTGCTTAACTTTTCTCATTGCTCTCAGCAAGAGGGTTGGACTGTTGCAAGCTACTTCACAATAGCCAGAATTTCAAGTTCTGTGTTCTTTTTAACTCAAAAATTCAATTCAGCATGTACTTATTGAGCTATAAAATTCTACAATTCAATTATTCTAAGTACAAGAAGTTTCTCTCACTAAGATTATTCTCTTTCTGGGTGCATATGACTACATCAGTCTCTTAGAAACTTGTCAGAGGTAGTGGCACCTCTCTTCTTTGGAGTAAGCCTTGCTGTGATAATTTTTTTAATGCAAAAATATGGAAGTATAAGGAAACCAAGAGACAGAGGCTAGTGAAATAACCTTTACTGTCCCTCTTTTTTCCTACTCATGACAATCATATCACAGACAAAGTGTGTGGAGAGATGATGACTAGATGATGATTTTAAAGTGAGGGGGTGTTCTGATCTTTATGATCTCTGTTATGGTGGAAATGAGAGGTGATACTGAATTATAACTCTTTTACCTCACTGGCAGCACCAAAGGGCAGTCCCCTTTAATTCTTTCTGTGAAACATTGAATAGGTAGTGAGCTGCATTTCTGACAGAATTTTGTTTTTTAGCTAATATTTTAAAACACTTTTCTCTTTGGCATTATGTATAATTAATTTCTGATATGTGACACATAAAACCTGGTATAACTGCTTAATAGTTACAGTTTATTAGTTCTTCCTTTTTCCCCAGAGAAAGGGGACAAGTTAAGTGATAGATTGTCAACACCAGAGTCTTTTGTGGCTCATGGAGGGGAACTTTGACAAGCTTATCACAACTAATAATGAAACTCTAAGTCTCATGCAAATTTATAGAAAGGGTCTCATACCTTAGATTCCTGGTTTAAACACTCTTTAATTTTCCATTTCCTGGTTTAAAGAATTAGGTCTAGAAATATATTTTCATGTCTATAAAGAAAAATATCTCTCAAGTATGGCCAAAATGAAGAAAGCGATCTTTTCTCACAGGTTCAATTATTGGCTAATTTGTATATATGGGTTATGTGATTCAAAAGTTTTTTGAAAAAATTTTGGGCAATTATCAAGTAATTGACTTTAATTAAAGTGGAGAGATGTCTTTTGCCTATGTCCTATTGTAATAAGTCCAGACACATGGTATCAAGAACTAAAGCTTATGGTTTCCTAAGAGAGTGTTTGATTTAATTGATGTTTTTGTTACCAGGATGGCATATTGCTTTTAAAATGTATTTCTATTTCTATTTTTTAAAAGATTTTATTTATTTGAGAGAGAGAGAGAGTGAGCATCAGTAGGGGGTTGGGGGGAGGGACAGAGGGAGAAGCAGACTCCCTGTTGAGCAGGGAGCTATTTGTGGGGCTTGATCCCAGGACCCTGAGATCAAGGCAGACACTTAACTGACTTAGCCACCCAGGTGTCCCAAAATGTATTTCTGTTTTTAAACAAACAATAGCAGTTTAACTTCAAATTTAACAGAAAAATATAAAATACTTATTTCATACCTCTGCTTTACTTTAAATGTGTCTTTACTCATGGAATATTTCAAGCATAGTGAAAAGTACAGAAAATAGTATGACAGGAATCCATGAGTCCACTTAAAAAAAAAAAGAAGAAGATAGTAGGAAGGGAAAAATGAGGGGGGGTGGAAATCAGAGGGGGAGATGAACCATGAGAGACTATGGACTCTGAGAAACAAACTGAGGGTTCTAGAGGGGAGGGGGGTGGGGGGATAGGTTAGCCTGGTGATGGGTATTAAAGAGGGCACGTACTGAATGGAGCACTGGGTGTTATATGCAAACAATGAATCATGGAACACTACATCAAAAACTAATGATGTAATGTATGGTGATTAACATAACAATAAAATTTAAAAATTAGCATTTTGCTATGTTTGCTTTAAGCATATGCTAGAAAAAATATTACACAGTGGAAAATGGAGACCTGTACAATCACATGTGTGAAGCATTCTTGTTAGTAGTGGAAAAGTGGGAGGAACACAATTGTTCATCTATCAGGGCATTCATAAACAATGGAAGAGTAGATCAACTTTCCTAAATGTGGGAAAGGAGAGGAGGGAAGTGTGGGGTTATGGGACTTCACCTCTATTTAACGTCGTCTATTTGTGCTTGATTGCTTTTCTAAAAGTAAGTTGTTAATACATATTTATTGTAGAGTTTTCAGAATAAAAATTAAAATAAAGAATCTCTTTTAATCAATGATACCATTCAGAGATAATAGTTATTAGTTTGATTCATCTCCTATTTTTTCCTAAAAATATATATTTAGTCATGTATATATAATTACTTGGCAAATTAGATAGATATTTCAATCAGTATTAGTTCAGTTTTGTACATCATGATTTCTAATCAGTATTATTCATAAATATTTGTCTTATTTGTACTTGATTTTCTGATATACAATATTAATTTTAATGGTCATATACTTATATCACATGAATATACTATATTTAAACATTCTCCTGTGATTAGATATTTGGTTCAATTCTTCGTGAACAACTTTGATCATAAATCTTTGTGATCACCTTGAATCACTCCATAATATAAATATCCAAATGTATAATGGGTCACTCAAAGGGTATGAGAGTTTAAGGCTTTCAAGATGTATTACGAAATTACCCTCTAGAAAGGTTATAATGATAAACAATCTCATTATCGTTTTATGAGAACGCCCCTGTCACTCATCTTGGATAACAATGAGCATTTTTTAAAATTAATTTTGTCTATATGATGGATGAAAAATTATATACTTGTTTATTTGAATGAATACATTATGACTGAGGCATTATAAAATTAAGCATAGCTCCATTTTGTAAAGAAAAAACTTGCTATCTATGTATCTATAGGAAAAAGGTTCTTCCCAATGTACAGGTGAGTAAATGCATGTCACATAAACTTGAGAAAAGGAGTACTGTCAACTTGAATTTAGAGGGTCCTAGATAGATTATTCTTTTTTTATGTTATGTTAATCACCTTTTGGATCCCTCCATTTGTATCTTTGGGGTAAATACCCAGTAGTGCAATTGCTGGATCATATGGTAGCTCTATTTTCAACTTTTTGAGGAGCCTCCATACTGTTTTCCAGAGTGGCTGCACCAGCTTGCATTCCCACCAACAGTGTAGGAGGGTTCCCCTCTCTCCACATCCCCGCCAACATCTGTCGTTTCCTGACTTGTTAATTTTAGCCATTCTGACTGGTGTGATGTGGTATCTCATTGAGGGTTTGATTTGGATTTCCCTGATGCCAAGTGATGTTGAGCACTTTTTCATGTGTCTGTTGGCCATTTGGATGTCTTCTTTGGAAAAATGTTTGTTCATGTCTTCTGCCCCTTTCTTGATTGGATCACTTGTTCTTTGGGTGTTGAGTTCTTTATAGTGAGTTATATCCCAGTTTGCATTCTTCTTTTCTCTATAATCTTAAAGAGAAAACAAACAAACAAACAACATTCTGCAGGGGATAGAGGAATACTTTCTTTTTTTAAAATTTAAATTCAATTAGCCAACATATAGTACATCTTTAGTTTCAGATATAGAGTTCAGTAATTCATCAGTTGCATATAACACCCAGTGCTCATCACATCATGTGCCCTCCTTAATGCCCATCACCCAATTACCCCATCCCACACCCACTTCCCCTCCAGGAACCCTTAGTTTTTTTCCTAGAGTTAAGAGTCTCTCAGTGTTTTAATCCCACTCTAATGATTTCCCATTCAGTTTTCCCTCCCTTCCCCTATGATCCTCTGTGCTGTTTCTTATATTCCACATATGAGTGACACCATATGATAATTGTCTTTCTCTGATTGACTTATTTTGCTCAGCATAATACCCTCTAGTTCCATCCATGTCGATGTAAATGGTAAGTATTCATCCTTTCTGATGTCTGAGTAATATTCCATTGAATATATATACCACATCTTCTTTATCCATTCATCTTTTTAAAAGGTTTTATCTATTAATTAGAGAGAGAGAAAACAAAAGCAGGGGGAGCAGCAGGCAGAGGGAGAAGCAGGCTCTCTGCTCAATCCCAGGACCCTGTGATCATGACCTGAGCCGAAAGCAGACACTTAACCAACTGAGCCATCCTGGTGCCCCTATTCCCAGGTATCTTAGTTTTTGGTGCAATTGTAAATGGGATTGATTCCTTAATTTCTCTTTCTTCTGTCTTATTGTTAGTGTATAGAAATGCAACTGATTTCTGTGCATGAACATTATATCCTGCCACATTGCTGAAGTCCTGTATGAGTTCTAGCAATTTTGGGGTAGAGTCTGTTGGGTTTTCCACTTTGTGAAGAGTGAGAGTTTGACTTCTTCTTTGCTGATTCAGATGCCTTTTATTTCTTTTTGTTGTCTGATTGCTGAGGCTATGACTTCTAGTACTATGTTGAATAATGGTGAGAGTGGACATCCCTGTTGTGTTCCCGACCTTAAGAGAAAAGCTCTCAGTTTTTCTCCATTGAGAATAATATTCGCTGTGGGCTTTTCATAGATGGCTTTTATGATATTGAGGTATGTTCCATCTATCATTATACTTTGAAGAGTTTTAATCAGGAATGGATGCTGTATTTTGTCAAATGCTGTTTCTGCATCACTTGAGAGGATCATATGGTTGTTATTCTTTCTTTTATTGATGTGATGCATCACACTGATTGATTTGTGAATGTTGAACCACCTTTGCAGCCCAGGAATAAATCCCTCATGGTCATGGTGAATAATCCTTTTAATGTACTGTTGGATCCTATTAGCTAGTATCTTGGTGAGAATTTTGGCATCCATGTTCATTAGGGATATTAGTTTGTGATTCTTTTTGTTGGGGTCTTTGGCTGGTTTTGGGATCAAGGTAATGCTGACCTCATAGAATGAATTTGGAAGTTTTCCTTCCCTTTTTTTAAAATTTTTTTATTTTAGAATATTGCATTTAAAAAAAATTATTATGTTATGTAGTCACCATACAATACATCATTAGTTTTTGATGTGGTGATCCACGATCCATTGTTTTCATATAACACCCAGTGCCCTTTCTGTTTTTTGAAACAGCTTTGGAAGATTAGGTAGTAGTTCTTTAAATGTTTGGTAGAATTCTCCTGGGAAGCCATGTGACCCTGGACTCTTATTTGTTGGGAGACTTTTGATTACTTCTTCAGTTTCCTTGATGGTTATGGGTCTGTTCAGGTTTTCTATTTCTTCCTATTTCAGCTTTGGTAGTTTATACATTTCTAGGAATGCATCAATTTCTTCCAAATTGCCTAATTTGTTACCATATAGTTGCCATAATATGTGCTTAAAATAGTTTGTATTTCCATGGTGTTGGTTGTGATCTCTCCTCTTTCATTCTTGATTTTAATTTGGGTCCTTTCTGTTTTCTCTTTGATAAGTCTGGCTAGGGGTTTATCAATCTTATTAATTCTTTCAAAGAACCAGCTTCTAGTTTTGTTGATCTGTTCTGTTCTTTTGGTTTCTATATCATTGATTTCTGCTCTAATCTTTATTATTTCTCATCTCTTGCTTGGTTTAGGCTTTGTTTGCTGTTCTTCCTCCGGGTCCTTTAGATGTAAGGTTTGCTTGTGTATTTGAGACTTTTCTAGTTTCTTGAGAAAGGCTTGTATTGCTATGTATTTCCCTCTTAGGAGCACCTTTGCTCTATCCCAAAGGTTTTGAATGGTTGTGTTTTCATTTTCATTTGTTTCCATGAATTTTTTAAATTCTTCTTTAATTTCCTGGTTGACCCATTAATTCTTTAGAAGGATGCTCTTTAACCTCCAAATGTTTGAGTTCCTTCCAAATTTCCTCTTGTGATTGAGTTCAAGTTTCAAAGCATTGTGGTCTGAAAATATGCAGGGAATGATCCCAATCTTTTGGTACCAGTTGAGACCTGATTTGTAACCCAGTATGTGATCTATTCTGGAGAATGTTCCATGTGCACTTGAGAAGAATGTGTATTCTGTTGCTTTAGGATGGAATGCTCTGTATATATCTGTGAAGTCCATCTGGTCCAGTGTGTCATTGAAAGCCTTTGTTTCCTTGTTGATCTGTCC
The DNA here is from genome assembly GCF_002201575.2 of Neomonachus schauinslandi. NCBI lineage: Eukaryota > Metazoa > Chordata > Mammalia > Carnivora > Phocidae > Neomonachus > Neomonachus schauinslandi. The sequence continues at coordinate 138,688,570 of NC_058403.1, forward strand.
ACTGCAGTGAGTGAGGTGTAAAAGTCCCTTATTATTATTGTATTATTATCAATGTGTTTCTTTAGTTTTGTTATTAATTGGTTTATATCATTGGCTGCTCCCAAGTAAGGAGCATAAATATTTATAATTGTTAGATCTTCTTGTTGGATAGACCTTTAAGTATGATATAGTGTCTCTCTTCATCTCTTACTGCAGTCTTTGGTCTAAAATCTAATTTGTCTGATATAAGGATTGCCACCCCAGCTTTCTTTTGGTGTCCATTAGCATGGTAAATGGTTTTCCACCCCCTCACTTTCAATCTGGAGGTGACTTCAGGTCTAAAATGAGTGTCTTGTAGACAGCATATGGATGAGTTTTGCTTTTTTATCCAATCTGATACTCTGTGTCTTTTAATTGGAGCATTTAGTCTGTTTACATTCAGAGTAACTATTGAAAGATGAATTTAGTGCTATTTTATTACCTGTAAAGTCCCTGTTTCTGTATATTGTCTCTGTTTCCTTCTGGTCTATGTTACTTTTGGGCTCTCTCTTCACTTACAGGATCCATTTTAATATTTCTTGCAGGGTTGGTTTAGGGATCACAAACTCTTTTAGTTTCTCTTTGTCCTGGAAGCTCTTTATCTCTCCTTCCATTCTGAATGACAGCCTTGCTGGATAAAATATTGTTGGCTGCAAGTTTTTCTCATTTAGTACCCTGAATATATCATGCCAGCCCTTTCTGGCCTGCCAGGTCTCTGTGGATAGATCTGCTACCAGTCTAATGTTCCTACCTTTGTATGATAAGGACCTCTTGTCTTGAGCTGCTTTCAGGATTTTCTCTTTATCTCTGAAATTTGCAAGCTTCACTATTATCTGTCAGGGTGTTGATCTATTTTTTATTGATTTTGATGGGGGTTCTCTGTGCCTCTTGAATGAGTTTCCTCCCCCAGATTAGGGAAGTTCCCAGTCCTGATTTGCCCAGATATACCTTCTGTCCCTCTCTCTCTCTTTCTTCTTCCTCTGGACCCCAATAATTCTAATATTGTTTTGCTTTATGGTATCACTGATTTCTCAAAGTCTCTCTTCATGGTCAATTAGTTATTTTTCTCTTTTTTCCTCAGCTTCCTTCCTTTCCATTATTTTGTCTCCTATGTCACTGAATCTCTCTTCTGCTTCATTTACCCTAGCTGTTAGAACATCCATTTTAGACTGCATCTCAGTTGAATCATTTTTAATTTTGGCCTGATTAGATTTTATTTCTGCACTAAGAGATTCTCTACTGTCTTTTATGCTTTTTTCAAGCCCAGCTAGTAACTTTATAATCATTATTCTGAATTCTAGGACTGACCTTTTACTTATATCCATATAGATTAGATCTATGGCAGAGTGTATTACTACTGGTTCTTTCTTTTATTGTGAATTTCTCCTTCTAGTCATTTTGTCCAGACAAGAATAGATGAAGGAGAGAACAAAATCAAAAATATCAACCATGACCCCAGCAAAGTAGACACTAGACAAATCTGAAGATCTCAGAAACCAAAAACAGAAAAAAAAGTGAGGAGGGGGGAGAAAATATAATCTCACAGGTGGACAAAACAGGGTGATCCAGTTGGTCCTGGGTGTATTTTGGTCTGTTTGTTAGAAGACACTAAATCCCAAAATTGTAAATAAAGAAAAACTTATGTATATACAAAAATAAAATTGAATACAGTGAAAGGAAGCCAAAAATGAAGAATGTATCTATAAAATGTAAATGTAAAAAATGAAAATTAAAAAAAGACTTAAAAACAAAGAGTTGATAAAATAAGAAGCTAATTGAAAAGGAAAAAAGAAAAAAGAAAAGGAAAATTTTAAACTGAAAGACTAAAGACTCCTGAGAAAAAAATTCTAATTCTATATGCTATTTTCCTGTAGCACAGGAGTTTTTCAGTTCTGAGTGATCTATAAACTTGGTGTTCACCTGAGGATCCTGCTCATCTTCTGGGGGAGGGGCCTGATGCCCTGATTCTCAGATGTCTTTGCCTGGGTGACGTTGCGCTGCCCCTTGCCAGGGGGCCAAGCTCAGTGTAAACTGTTTCAGGTTACTCTATGTGGCTTTTAATCCCTGAAGGCTTTTCCCACCACTTTAGAGGATGAAAAAAAAGTAAAAGTGGTGGTGCTCTGATCTCCAGCCCCAGAGCAGAATGATCACTGCCGCCACTCTTCAGTGCACCTTCAGGGAAAAGCAGTCCCTTTTGTGTGTGCCAAACTCTGCAGACTCCTGTGGTGCACACCCACACCAATCCTGGTGGGGGGGGATGTCTCGCTGTGGCCCCCCCGGCTTGCTGGGCCCCTGTTCAGGGAGCATTTGCCCCATTGTGCATGCACCCATGCCACTCATCCTAGGGGAAGGAGCATAGTCTCACAGTTGTCGCTTGCTGGGCCCCTGCTTGGAGAGTGGTTGTGGATCATGCCATGGTTCGCAGTTTATGGCGACACCCAGCTGAAAGGCCACTCCAGGGGCTAGCTGATTGCAGCCGGCTTTCCCGCTCCAATGCTTGGGAACTCTGCTGCACTCAGGCACCCCCCCCCGTTCTTTCTGTGCCCCTGGGGATCCTGAGACCACACTGTCCCACTTAGGATTCTGCAACGTTTCACCACCTGAGCACCTTTCAGGCACAGATGTCTAAAAGTTCCAACTTGCACTCTGCCACCGTATTGCTTTCTGGTAGCCAGCTTCTGGAGGCTCCCTCCCTCCTCGGTTTTATCTTCTGATATATCCCCTCAGATTCCATCACTGCATGTTCTGCCTGGCAAAAAGTGGTTGCTTTTCTATTTGTATAATTGCAGCAATTCTTTTCTTAGATCTCAGGTTGAATTCACAGGTGTTCAGAATGATTTCATAGATATCTAGCTGAATTCAAGGAACCAGATGAAACCAGGGTCCCCTGCTCTTCCACCATCTTCCCTTTCTCTGCCTAGAGGAATACTTTCATAATTGCTGTGACTTCCTATGAAAATATGGTGGCCTTACAGTCTGCGTGTCCACTGGCAAATGTAATCATCTCCAGAGAGATGTGTTGAGAGATGACACCATGTTGGCTAGAAAGTCAGTTCACAAGTAGAGTAGGGCTTTGGGGAAAAGGCCATGGTGGCAGCCAGAATGCTTTCTTTTCAAGAGAAAAGAAGTCCTTGGGGGAGGCTAGCTCATCAGAATAAGGAGAGCAGAGATAGATTTGTTTTGAAGCAGTAGCTAGGAATAAATGGTGTGTGTTCACCTGGAGTGTCCTTGCTACTCCTTTCCTTCAGAAGTGTCATAGTAGCAGTAGCTGGATCATTGAGGACTCCTGTCATTGGTCCTGGCCTTTGTATTCTTTTTTTTTTTTTTTAAAGATTTTATTTATTTATTTGACAGAGAGAGAGACAGCGAGAGAGGGAACACAAGCAGGGGGAGTGGGAGAGGGAGAAGCAGGCTTCCCGCCGAGCAGGGAGCCCGATGTGGGACTCGATCCCAGGACCCTGGGATCATGACCTGAGCCGAAGGCAGACGCTTAACCGACTGAGCCACCCAGGCGCCCCTGGCCTTTGTATTCTTAAGTTCAGAAGCAACACCGACAGTCTCTAAAAAGCTTTATGTAAAGAATCCCTATGACAATATTAGGACAGATATCTACACTGGATGGGCTCCATCAGACCACCAATAAAGACTGTGGTGCCTGGGGCAGAGGGGGGGAGCAGAATAGCTTCACAAACCTACTATTACACAGCCTTTGAGTCTAGTGTTGAGATCCTTTTTTTTCCTAGAGGAATAAACATTGAGTTCCTCTGGATATTAAAAATGATCAAGAAGAGGGAGGCTATTAAAGAAGGAAAAGCCAAATAAATATGTTTAGTTTGATATCTGGTTTGTGGGCCACTTCATGCAGATTCTTGGACTGCGTTTGTTCTTACCTGGCTGCAAAATGGTGGGGCCTCAATTTCCTCAAAGGTAAACTTAGGAAACAGAAAGTGATGTTTTCTCAAATCTCCAGGAGTTCTGTCATTTTATTTGACTTTTGAATTAGATATGTAGTTTGTTGTTCAATGTGGTGAATTTGTTTTCATGTAGAGGTTACAAACCTGTGCCCTATAAGCTCAATTAGGGAACTCCACGTTTTTCTTTATGGCTCATGTGTTATTTTAAGAAGATTGAACACAATGTAGCATTTAAACAACAGATTTTATGTAACAATCAGATTTTCTGACTTTTCTTAAGAATCAGGAGATCTGGGGCACCCTGGTGGCTCAGTTGGTTAAGCATCTGCCTTCTGCTCAGGTCATGATCCCAGGGTCCTGGGATCGAGCCCCGCACTGGGCTCCCTGCTCTGCGGGAAGCCTGCTTCTCCCTCTCGCACTCCCCCCTGCTTGTGTTCCCTCTCTCGCTGTGTCTCTTTCTGTCAAATAAATAAAATCTTAAAAAAAAAAAAATCAGGAGCTCTGGTAACACGGGTGGAGGAGGATGAGGCAGCCCCTTCAGAGATGCCGTCTACACTCCATGCCAGTCCCCAGCCCACCATCATGTTCCCTGAACACTGAGGTGGAGGGTCCAGTGCCTCCACCAATAATGGCAGAGGGTCCATGTGTATACTGTTGTTTTGCTAACGCCAAATTTGCTTTGCTCATTTCCATTTTCTTCTTTTTCTCTGTAGAGATGTGGGTATGTTATCCCTGCCACAGTACTTTGCGCTAATTCTGAACACTGAAAGAAAAAATCCAAAGGGTTTTGTGTCCACGTACACCACATAAGAAGTCAACCAAGTTAAGAGTATTCAGATTATCTAGACATGATTGGATTAGAAACAGCTGAGGATGTAAACTGAGCAGAGAACATGAAGTATAGAAAGAATTTTTTTAAGCAAATCACTTCAGTTTGGAATCATTTTATATCTTCCCTTCACCCTGTCATTGCTTTGGATAGAAAGTTTATGTGTATGTAGCACTACATTACTTATGTTATTATATGTTATTGTTTCTTCCCTCTGAGATTCCTTGGAATTACTGAGGCGGAGGAAGACAAGCGAGAGAGAAAAAAGTGGTAAGGTGGAGGGATGCATAAATGAAGACCACCCGGGTTATATTCCATCAGGATATCTTCAACGTCTAAAACTATTTATCAAAAAGAAAATAAAATTGCCCCATTTCCATGCTAGTGATAACAAGTTTCAATTACCAAGGACTTTACAGCATTCTGTTTTCCTCCTAATAGAATAGTTGCTTTATTTCTATTCTCACCTTTTGTAATGGGACTGCATTGACCTGAGCTCTTTGGCTTTGATAATTTGTCAATCTCTATAAACCTTAGAGAAAATGTAATTATAATTAAGGGACAACTAACCACCGACTTAATTGTGACCATGGTGAAACAAGTGATTTCCCTCACTTCAGTTCTTGTCTTTGCATGTGTATGCTTCCTGTTCTAAAATACAAGCATATCACATTTTCAGTTAATATGTTTCTAATGTTCCAAGGAATATCAGCTAGTCCTGGAAGAGAACCAGTCCATCTGGGAAAGAAAGTAAAAATAAAAACTCAAGTCAGAGACGAAAATAAGAACCCAAACAAAACAAATTAAAGAGAACCCCTATAATAACTACCACTTGAGGGTATAATTTGTAATAAGAACTTCACCTCATCTCCTTGAAATAATCCACCAAGAGCTGAAAATAATGTTCCAAGAATAAATATTATTAGTAATTTAGCTTTCAAAGTGTCAGTCATCTATACAAAATCTTAAATCTGACTTCTTCCCAGATTTCCTGTATGGTGGTGTTGAAGAACAAATACTTGCACGCCCTTGCACACAATTTTACCTGTGTCTGTTCGGTATGAGGCAAGAGTAAATTGCCTGGGTTGGAAGCCTGGCTCTAACCTCACTGAGCTGCATAACCTTGGGCAGTTCATCTCTCCATGCTTCAATTCAGTTTCCCCATCTGTAGCACAACTCTTTTCCTGCTGTGCTTTTGTCTCTTTCCCAGCGTATCCCTGGAATATTTAAACATATGTTGGCGAGAAAACAATAGTAGTTATACAATTTTGACTACATATGGCTTAGCTGAGTAGTGTGCTATGATTTTATTTTATTTTTATACTTTTTCATTTGTTTTCCCTAGAATCACAAATTTGCTAAGGTTCCAAAATTCTTATTTATTTTTTAAAATACATTGTTTTATTATTTTAAGAGTATGGAGAAATTTAAAACATGGACTACTTTTAAAGTATAGAGAATAATAAAACAAACACTCAGATACCCATCTCCTATAGGGAACAAACAATATGAAATAGGAATATGGTGAGACAAAGCAGAGAAAATATTGAGGGTGTATTCCTTGGGTTTTTCACTGATGAATTGAATGAGCATGTGTATGAACAATTACCCCCCACATCACTCAGGTCTTTGGTGGTGACACTAATCTGCAAATCCCCAAGAAGGGGCGGGAATTAATTGGCTTACATTTGGCCATTCCTAACATAATATCCTTATTTCACGGGCCTGAGATCTAATGTGGATTCTGCCCATTTACTAAGTATATCTCCTTTCTGGTGAGTAGGGAAATAATCTGAGGAATGTTCATGGTTACCCTGGATCCACTGTTAGATGGGTTTGGGCCAGGTTTCTGTCTATCACCAGATTTCCATAAATCCCTTCTCAGTGTGTTGAGTGTCTCCAGGGATTAGCATAAATTCATAGCCACTATCTAATAACTCCCAGAAAGGTCAGGCTGTTTGCCTTTTTCCAGAGTACAATTGCCCTGGAAAGGGGCTACAAATCAGTCTGAAAACTTGGGGGAAGAGTACATTTTTGGTCAGGCTGTAAGATCCTGATAGACCTTCCTCTCATTTGAGGGGCTGGGTGGGGGGAGATCTACGATTTAGGTCTGAAAACAGGATCTCTACCATGATAACTTGAGTTAGATTTCTTCTCAGGCAACCAAGACTATGTCTGCCAATATATGTCAATCAGAAACTTAATAGACTACCAGTCTATTTCATCTTTATGGACTGTGTAATCAATTAGTCATATCTGCCCTGTTATCAGTAGAAATGAGGGACACCTTGAGAACTACCAAGGAAGCCTTCTCCACAGGCTCATAGCCTTTAATTTTTTGTTCTCCTCATGTTTGCTCTTTAGGGTGATCTGATATTCCCTTAGTGGGGAAACTATGTTCCCTTAGTTCATAGCCACTTGATCTCCCAGTGCCTCATCTTCCACCTGTACTTCATCCCAGGCTACCACTGGTAATAAATTGAGTAACTGTGATTCTACCACAGCCCCAGATGATCTCTTTTCTATTTCCTCCAGCAAAGAGGAATCTGCATTCCTTGAATGTATGAGCAACTCCATCCCAGAATCTCATCTTGAAGGTTTGGTTCTTGACCCCACTCAGTACCATTACAGTATCTTGTCAAGGTCCTATGACAGCAGCAGATCTTATGATCCAATAGAGTAATCTGAAGAGTTCAATAAAGAAACAAAAAATTTACAAAGATGTGTTTAGTGTATATGTGTGGGGCCTACTCTTGCCTGGTTTAGTGGTATCAGAGTGGTATCGTTGGGGTTTAAATACCAGGAATATAGAACTTCAGCCAATCTTCATGTCATCAGAGGCTGCCTCATCTCTAATTTCCACATCTCCTGAAGCCTTAAATACTGATCCTCCCAGGGTTTCTGTAGGACAAACTTGCTCTATTCTTAAATGTATTTTCAGGACAAGCAATTAGGTCAAAGCTGTCTCCGTGTTGCCACACTGGTTAGCACCCTTCCAATGTCTGTCCATATCCGAACTTCTGAGCTCTCTCAGCTACTGTAGGTTCTTCTGTGTTGGTTGTACAGTAAAGTCTTTTTTAAGTTCCTCTGCTTTCATTTTACTCATGTTTTTAGGAGGTGAAAAGATACATTTTTTGGCTAACTGGGGCCATTTCAGGCATGGACTTAAGAGAGGGTTTTGTTATGGAAAACATGCTTTTGTTATATAAAACAGTTTTTGTCATAAGTGACATCAACCCATATTTCCTTAATTAACTTGATTATATTTAGATTTTAGTTCTGTAAAATCTCATGACACTGGACCTTTAAATGTTTAGTAACATTTCTGGAAAAATTAGAGCCCATGATATTCTCTTTGTAAAGTATATTTTCAAGTTCAAGTTCAAGTTCAGCATGATAGTCTGTATCTGACAAGAGATGGGGATGGTGTTCTAACCTTCTCTGCCTTCTCTTCCCGTTATTGGGAACTTAAAGGGTGTGTGTGTGTGTGTGTGTGTGTGTCTGTGTGTGTGCACACACGCGTACGTGCATGCATGTGCATTTGATTACATTTAAATTATGTCACTATTAGATTGAATAAATTTAGAAGTATCCAGCTTGTAGAATAGTAGAAACTGTTGATGCAAAGAATATAATTGTTTTCTTTATTCCCTTAATTCCCAAAGATACTGTAACTATTGATTACCAACTGTAGCCATTAGAAGAAAGTGGTTATATAATGTAGATTATAAATGTAAAACTGTCTCACTATGGCAGATTGTTTTTTTTTTTTTTAAAGATTTTACTTATTTATTTGAGAGAGAGCAAGACCACACTCATGCACATGCGTGAGTGGAAGGAGGGGCAGGGGGAGAGAGAGAAGCAGGCTCCCTGCCCAAGCAGAGAGGTTCAATCCCAGACCCAGAGATCATGACCTGAGCTGAGGTCAGATGTTTAACTCACTGAGCCACCCAGGCACCTCTGGCAGATTGTTTTTAAGATAAACTTTAAATTTTTTTTCAGAAAGGTTTTCAAGAAAGCTCTAAAGTCATCAACTTATCAATCAATCAGTGACAAAAACAAAACCCCAGCAGCCAAAATAACATAAACATTTGAGTTAGTGCTTGAATCTTTTAATGTTTATTATAGCTCAAAGGGTTCTGGAATAATTATTCCTTTAGTTTCAGTAGACAAGCTGGGAAAAATAAAATGGAACTATGTATTTTCTTAGACAGTGATAAATAAACCATAAAAAACTGGTAAATACAGTGGAATAAATAGATTCAGCTGTAAACTTTAAAGCACCATTGAAGATTGAAGATTGTCGCTTTTGGGTTTTTGGTGACGGCTTTAGCAGTAAGATATCACAGAATTATGAAATAATAATAACTAGAATTTTCTATATGTGCAAGCCTGTCCACTTGATCAAGTGAGCAAGGTAAAAGTTTCTCCTCATTTTGTTTTTTCCTGATAAAGTAGTTTTAGAGATAAGCTAGCTCACTTTGCAAGACTTTTTCTTCACGTGTTTGTATTTGAAAAGAAAAAGCATTTATATAAATTAACTTCCATGTTTTTTGAGTAAGGAAAGGAACACTTAGTGACATCTCATGACATTACCCAAATCTGCAATACTAATTTATGGTAGAACAAGCTTATTTGTTTGTTTGCTAGGTTGATTACTTATTTACCCATATGTTTATGTGTATGCTTGTTTAGTCATCCATTTCTTCATTCATTCAGTAAGTAGAACTGAGGGCATAGTATGTGAAAACAATTAAGCCACTCTGGAATACCCTGCTTAGTCCTTGCTCCCACTGAGAAGCTTGTTGTTTAGTGTAGGATGTAGACATGTATTAACAGCTGATTACCCATGGTGAGATCAGTTTGATGATTATTGTTAGACCACATACTTTACTAGAAAGAAAGTTATCGTCCTGTTCCCATCATAGACTCAGTGCTTAGCACAGTAAATGCTGGTTGAATATTCAAGACAGCACAAGATATCATGCAAGTGTAGAGGTGGAATATCTAAGCCTGCTTGTAAGGGGCTAGTGGAGGCTACCAAAGAGGTGGACTAAGAGTTAATCAGATGATAATGTGTATGGGCAATGTTCCAAACTTGCCAAAGACAGGCAAGGCAACATATACATCTTGAAAATGGTAGCACATAAGGGGTGAAGCAGAGTGATGGAAGCTGGAGAAGAAGACAGATCAGATGATGGAGGGGCTGGTTGAATTGTTAAAAAAAGTTTATAAGATGTGGGAAGTCATCTATATTAATTAGTGTTTGCTATGTGAGGCTATATAGCAAATAACCTCAAAATCCCAATAGTTTACAACAAGTATTTTTTTCTTGCTCACTTTACACGTTGGTGGCTTTGGGTTATCTGCTGTGGTATTTTTCTCCACTGTGAATTTAGATCTGCTCCACATTCCAGGACCAAGTCTCAATGACCCCTCTCTAGCACATGTCCTTCTCATGACAGAGGGCAGAGAAGCATAAATACACAATCAAATTGAAAGTTTCTTCTTGGCAGATTTGTCACATCTGCCAAAACAAGCTACAGGGTCAAGTGCAATGCCAGTAGGGTAGGGGAATGTACTCTTCCCATGAGGAATAACAAGGGCATGTTGCTGCAATCCTTTTATAGGGGAAAGATAAAGAAGCATGAGTAATGCAACCTACTGCAGAGGGTTTCCAGTAGGCAAATGGCAAATGGCATTTTAAAGGGTAACATAGAAATATATTTAGAGGAAATAAAGGGGCTGTAATCACAGTGAGATATTCAGCAGTGTAACAAAACGAGTGGCAGTGTGGTAGGGGGATTCCATTCCTAGAACCTCAATCCCGAAATGACTCCTTTTACCTCAGGGAATCTATTTGGCCCTTCCAGATCTCTATCAGAGCATACTGATAGAGAACCAAGTCTGTAGCACACAGAGGTGGCACACTTACCTTGTAGGATGAAGAGTCTGTTGGCATGATGCATCATTCCAGTTAGAAAGAGGCCTTTCTAGGGGCACAAGCAGAGCAGACTGCAACCTTTCTGCAGAACGTGTTAGAAAGAAGCTCCCTTCCATACGGAAATAACCCAAAGTTATCTGCCATGTGATGACTGTGTTCTCTCATTAATTAATCCCTTTTTATCCAATGTATAGGGACTAGATCATTAAGTGTCCTACCTGTCTCATGAAGTAGTTACATTTTATCCTATAGGTCATGTAGAGCCATTAGAGAAATATGACTAAGAAAAAGAATGGTGAAATTATCCAGGATACGCATATATATACAGAGGTGTGTATGGACACATTGAAGCCTATATTTATTAGGATCTATATTAGCTGTGTAGTCCTGGGTGTGCTATCGAAACCACTTTAATCCTCAACTTTTTTCATTTGTGAAATAGAAATTATAATAGTACCTTCATAAAAATTTGTTTATTGGGGTAATTAAACTTGCAGGTGGGAAAAGGTGGAGTGATAGTGTACCAAGACTAGGGTCTTATTCCAGATCAGCAGACTTTAAACTTGGCTCCACCACTTACTTGCTGTGTGACTTTAAGCAAGTTTCATAACCTCTCTGTGATCAATAAGCTAATAATATTGTTGTTGTGAAGAATCATATAATGCCAATAATTCTAAGCTATTCCCTAGTTCTTAACCCAGAGTTCAACATTTGTTTTAGTTCTCATTTTGTGTGTAACATCAACCATGGGCAAATTTTTTTATAAGGATGTCTCAGGTCTTATGCTTTTTTCAACAACTTATCATTGTTTAAACATTTTGGGAACATATCTTGTTTCCTTGCCTCTTCAATGGTATTTTTTCAATAGCATAAAGCATATGCTGCTTTATTCATCCATCCATTCATTCCCTAGACACCGTCTAATTCTGCCCGTGTACTTGAGAAGGCACAACACCTACATTTATGATAAGAAAGGGAAATTTGTAACCCACCTGACCATCGAGGAAGTTTCCTTAAGGATCTAATTTCCCAACAGGAACCTGAGTATGGGTTTTCCTTGTCTCTGTATTCTGTGTTCAGTCACCAAAGCTCATCTTCCCTGCATGAATTGAGTCTCCAAAATATCTAAGTCTGTGGACTTCAGAAAATGGCTTTGTGGATTGTAGTTGACAGAATAATCTGGCAGTCACACATTGGGACTCCCTGAATCGTCATGGACTTCCGGTATCTCGTGAGGGAAGCTAAATGTCTGCAATAATGTGCATCTTACACAGTTGACTGCCTGTGGTCATCATCTTCAAGACACATTGGAGAGCAGCACTTTATATTACCTTGCACTCTGTACTTTATAAAATACTTTCCCACCCATTATGTCATTGCACATTCAGTAACCCTGAAAAAGAGACAAAGCTCACAAAAAGGTAATGCTTTGTGTGCACTTCTCTGCCATTGGTATTCATCTAGTCCCTGAGTGAGCACTTGCCAAGCTGGCTCCCCAGGTGGGGAGGAAAACCACAAGGAGCAGGGGTGTGTTTCTTCTCAGTAGGAGGTAGAGGGTGTCATGTTCCTGAGCTGATACTGTGAAGCAAGGTACTAGAATCAGCACCGTATCTCACTAAACCCTTTTTTAAGATGTCTGTCTTTGTGCTTCTCTTCCATCCTACATCATTTTCATCTATTTCAATTGCTAAATAGCATTTGATTTAAAAATGCACCTTTAAGAGTTGTTCGCCCTCTATCTTAAAATAAAACACACCGCTATCAAGTGGAGTGATGAAAATTAATTGGAGCCTATGGGCTTTAGAATTCCAGGACCCAGGTGTGTGTTCTCGCTCTGCCTTTCAGGAGGTTTCAACAAATTCTAAATCTTTCTTGAGCCCTCAGTTTCATTATCTGTAAATGGGGTCTATTATGGGTGAAGCCTCATGTGAACTTAATTACTCTGAAACCTATTTGTTATTGCACAGAAGCTAGAAGGACAGGCTCAGGAACCAGACTGACTAGAATTGAATCCCACTCCTACCATTTACTAACAGTGTGCCCTGGGGAAATGTATCCCATCCATGCCTCAGTTTTCTCATCTGTAAAATGGGTTCCTCATAGGGTTTTGTGAAGGATTAGAGGAGTTGGTACATAGAAAGTACTTAGAGTTAAGCTTGACATAAAGTAAGTGTTCAGTATGTTTTAGCAGTTATTATGGGTAGTTAAGCATCTTGACTCCAGATTTTTGAGGTTAGATACAGTTATCTTAACTCGGAAATATAATAAACCTAAGGGCCTAAAATGTAGAGATATTGGTTTGCTAGCCCCTGGAAACTGTTATTTCAGACAAAAATTAAATTAATCATGTACAGGCATGACAAATAACATCCCCAGTTTTAACTCCATTACATAAATTATTACTTACTCTGCATAAGTGTCTGATTGTGAGAGCCTATACATTACTGTGAGGGTCTTAAGTAATCAAAATCGTAGGGTCTTGAGAGCTGTCTTCATCGATAAGGAGCTCTTTCGTTGAAAGGCTAATGATTTTAATTGTTGAAGAGACTGTCTTTTCAGGACCTTCCTAGAAGAGGAATCTCTTCCTTTGTTTTGTTTTGTTTTGTATTACTCATTTTTAGTGTTTGCTATACTCAGCACAATCTCATTGGCAAATAGCCATGCTGGGCAGGCAGTGTGAAAGGCATGCACACCTCCGTTTGAAGAGGCCTTGGGAAGTAAGAGAGGCAGTTAAACACAAATTTCTGCCATCCAGCTCGTTTCAACACTTTTCATATTTTGTGTGGAATCTGCCACATGCTGAGAGTTTATTAAATGTGTTAAAAGACCAGCAGCTCTTCTATGCAGAACATTTATACACCTGGGGTACAGGTTACCATCTGAACTGCTCCATCTGACAAAAGTGATCCTCTTCAACTCTGCCTCTGTGAACAAGCCATTTGTGACTGCATGAACAGAGGGCTTGTCATCCACACCATCTCATTATGTCCAAATTGCTCTTCAGGCCCTCCAGCCTGCTTTTGGGTTTGTTTCCCTATGAGTCCTAAGGTAAAAAAAAAAAAAAATACTGATTTTCCCCCTGAAAAAAATAATAACTTGCCACTTTTACCCCAGAATCACACATCTTTCCAAATGAATGACATGGGGAAATGCATACTTTCTAGCAAGACCCTGAACACCTACCTGGTTTTAGTGTCTTTCTTTCTTATGATCTCTCAATCTAGGAATCATTATATAGTTATCATCAGTAATGGCATATGAAGGGTATTTCCTATTGGGAAGATTGGAATCAAAGGCAAAAGAGTTTTTAGCTTTAATTTGACCATCTTTTCATGTCGATGTTTTTTCTTCTCTTGAAAACACAGTAAAAAACAAACAGAGTATAGATAGTGAATCTGTTTTGGGCTCAAAATATATGTTGAATGAAATGATAACTTTGTATCTATTGAGAAGACTCAGCCAGAAGGATGTTCTGATGAATTAAGTTTCTCTTCCTAAGTTAAGGTAAAGTGATTGAGTCCATGGTGGTGGTTAAAAGCCATGTGTACAAGTCAGGATAGGTTAGGCAATGCTGCAATAACAAGCACTATGAAATCTCAATGGCTTCATAAAATAAATGTGTATTTCTTACTCCTGAAAAATCTTCTGCAAGTCTTGGTGAATCCCATGGCAGCCACCATGTATGTAGTGTCTCAACATTCCAGGATACTTTGATTTGATGTCACCCCCATCTGAACATAGGCTTACATGTTTACTGTCTCAGGGGAGGAGTAGGTGAAGAATTAGCTTACCACCAAAACTGCTAGTTAGAACTAGTTATATGGACCTACTCACTGTAAAGAGGGGAGTGGAAATGTAATATATCTAAGGAGAGAAGGAGAACTGGAGCTCTCAGTGAGATCATATCTGCTACTTCATTCCCGCTTTTGCTAAGACTTTTGGCAGAAATAAGCCAAAGATATATAAGTGCCTTTCTGCTATTACAATCTCAGGTGGAGGAACCAATAGGAAGCTTGGTTAGCTCTTATTTAAACAGCAGTGGGGAAGAACACTAGCAGGTATGAGCTCAGCTTACAGATAAAGCTGTTTCAGTCAGTGTTACAGTCATTTCATAAGAAGGTCATTTTGAGACCCAGCCCTATTTGTCTGATACTCTTTGGCATGAGTGGGAGGGAACCGTTACCATCAGGTTTGCCCTAAACCATGCCCAGTTGATTGGGAGGCATTTGGAGACCTAAGGGTCCATCCACACTGGGGGCAGGGGCAGGGTATTGGAAGAAAGGCTGGTTGGCCCTACTTCTATCTTCTCCCCTCTGCCCACAAACCCAATAAATAAACCCAATAAAGAAAGCTGAATTCAGTTGAACTTCACAGATGGGCTAGGAAATGCTAAAGTTATGTTTTAAATTATGAGAAATAGCTCACAAAAGTCAGTCTTAGTCCTATTTGGATTACAAAGGAATACTAAAAGGCACAGATCTGTTGTTCTTCAAGTACAGCTGTAAAGCATTCAGATGTGTTTCCACTAATCCGAGTATTGATGGGGATACAAAGATGAGCTTGGCACAGTCTGTTCCCTCAATAAGACCACTGTATAGCATGAAGGCAAGTATTCTTAGTACGGGTTATTTGTGCAAACAGAGAGGCAAGTCCAAGTTGCTGAAGTGGGGAGAAAGAGTGAATTATTAACTCTGGTGGGTGGGGGTGGATGTGGGATCAGGGAAGGCTCTACAACAAGTAAAGATTAGGCCTGAGTATTGAATAGTAAGTAGGACTTTTGGCTTGGAAGCCTGAGAATGATGCTGGGCTACCATGGGAGACACTTCTCCTAGGTCTCACAACCAGCAACTAATTTGTTTATCCTACTGATATGATGAAGCTTGCAACTGACTAGTTTTCCTTCATTGCCTTGGCTGACAAGAAGTACACAGGCAGATTGGGGCCTCAGCAAACAACCGTACATGTTTTTATGGCATACATCTTTATCTCCAATTTAATCTTTTTTTCTCTCTTTTACCGCATCTTCCTTTTCTTTCTTCATCTGTTTTTTTAAATCCTGTTGTATATTTCTCCATAAATCATCTCCAATTCCTTTTGAACACATTGCAAAAGAAAGAAGGTTGGGGTATTTTTGTAGCATTCTGCAGGGTTGGGTGTTTTTGAAAGGGAGAGTGTGAAGGAGAGGACAGGATATCTTCATCATCAGCATAATAAGAACTGATTGAGGCCCAAGCCTGGGAAACAAATTAGGGGGTTTTCTTTGTCATTTGTAGAGATAATGAAGGTCAATACCAGAGCAGTAGTTCTGGCAATGTAAAGAGAGAGACTGGGATTCAAGAGGTAGTTTGACGATGTACAATGCAAGCTACGAGGGCTACTTGGAGATGGGGAATAACTTCTAGATTTCTGGTTTGAGTTACAGGGGTAGACTGTGGGTCCCCTCACTCAAGTACAGAAATTGAAGAAGGAGAAAATTAACAAGTCTGAAAGGAATTTCATTTGGATATAGTTAGTTGGAGATTCCCACGGGAAAATATAAGTTGTGAATTGGTAGCACAACCAAGGCGGTAGGCCAAAGCTCTGTGGAAGGGAAGATGCTATTTGAAACACAGCCGAGGAGACGGGTATCATCAAGTTCAGGTAGAGAAGGGAAGGCGTGAAATCAGAAGGGCTAAGAGACCAAGAGAAAATGATGGAATGCAAGATACCAATATCATGTCTGGTGGAAATGCAGTAATAATTGAGGAAGAAGGATGGGAAATTGTGGGGAAGATTGTGGGACTGTGAAACTGAAGAACTTAGAGGGGGAACCATTGTAGGAGATAACCAGGTATAGGATGTGTTCCTAGGAAGGGTGTGCACATAGAGATTATAGGTGATGGTCATTGTGGTAAAGGAGGTGAAGGATGAGAACAGGTGGGGGCTTGTCATAAAGAGGAAGATTCCTATGTGTTCATTGAGCATATGGGAATGCTCTATATGTTGTTGGTAGGTAAAGGTCTGAACAGGTGAAATGCATTATGGCCAGAGATTCAATGAGGACATTTCATAACTGTACAACAACAAATAACATGGAATAAGAAGTAGGAGCTAGAAAAATAAGTGGTATTACAGCATTCCAAATAAAGCCCAAGTGATGGGATAATTGTCTCTGCCTGGATGTTTCACAAAGCTGGTATGTGGACAAATGAGATAAGGAATATTAAAGTACCTGGCCAGAACACAAACTTAGGAGATGTTGATGATATTGAACCTAAATTCAACACCCCATGTCAATTACCCTTCTCACTTACAGGATTTGGCTCATCGTGGCCTGAGGTTGTTTTCACAAGTCCAGTCATGACCAAAAATGCAAACCATTTTGGCATATAGCCCCAGGAACCATAGCACTGGTACGTGATTTTTTGGTTCATGGTATATTGGTACAAACACAGAGAACTGACTGAATATAAGGATATTGGGTAAAAATAACATTAAAACTGACATGGAGGGCGCCTGGGTGGCTCAGTTGTTAAGCGTCTGCCT
Organism: Neomonachus schauinslandi; assembly: GCF_002201575.2. Lineage (NCBI taxonomy): Eukaryota > Metazoa > Chordata > Mammalia > Carnivora > Phocidae > Neomonachus > Neomonachus schauinslandi. The sequence continues at coordinate 138,705,800 of NC_058403.1, forward strand.
TCGGCTCAGGTCATGATCCCAGGGTCCTGGGATCGAGTCCCGCATCGGGCTCCCTGCTCGGCAGGAAGCCTGCTTCTCGCTCTCCCACTCCCCCTGCTTGTGTTCCTGCTCTCGCTATCTCTCTCTCTGTCAAATAAATAAATAAAATCTTTAAAAAAAAAACCAAAAAAACCTGACATGGATATATGAGAGCATAGAATTAAAAGTTCACGTACGTGTTTAAAGTAGAGCAAAACTGTATAGAAATTTCAATATTTGTGCGGCTACTTTTGTTCTGCCCTACCCTATTTTGGAGCACCATGCTTTTTCTTCTCCCTGACTGCCAGGGTGCCTAATAGTGGAAAAGTGTGAGCATTCATAGTCGCACCCTGCAGATGCTGGAGGCATTCTGAAAGACAATGCCAAAAGTTGCCCACTGAGAGCATTGCTGGTATCAATGGATAGCTTTCTGCAGTGCCAACAATGAAATGTACAGGAATCTTTGCAAGTGTGAACTCTGGGAAGTTTGTGCCAGCCATCGGGCACATTTCCACACACACCCATTAGAAGTAACCCAAATATCTGATAACAGCAGGATCATTAAGTAAATTTTAGGTCATCTTTATAATACAACATTATTAAAATGATGGTGTAAGCATGTATTCCATTATGTGGAAACATGAAATATCAATTTTTAAAAGAATATTACCAGAGTGTTTCACATAAAACTCAGTTATTACTCATATATATGTCATGTCATAAGAAAAAAATCAGGAAATATTTACATGAAGATATTAACATTGGTTATTTGAGAGTAGTAGGATTTGTGTGCATATGTATGATTTAAATTGTGTTTCTCTTTGTTCATCAGTCTCTTCTAATGTGTCTACAACAAGCACATATTGCTTGTGTGATAAATAAAATAATATAGAGAAAATGGAATAACTATGGGGAACTCACCATAGCATTGAGTCCTTCTAGAAAACCCATTTCAGGAAGAACAGAAGTTTATTTATAGTGGATAAATTAGATCAGCTATTTTTCTGTTCCTGATTTCCCATAATCCTATCCTATGAAACTGCCCCACCAACTCTGGGGTGGCTGGCTTTGAGAGTAGAGCATTGCCTGTTGATCATGCTCTCACAGTGCTCTGCCAAGTACCCTAGACTACAATACTTACTCAACTTTGAAGGTCATGGATTGCTTCCTGTTACCTAGTGCCAACTGGCTTTATGCTCACATGTTACTTTTTTGCTTTGCTTCTGATTTGAATCTTGAGGGAAAGTCTTCAAGCCAGCTTTAGAAGGAGAAGCTGCTGTCATTTGTGAATGCAGTTAATTAGAATAACATTTGGTTTTAAGTATTCAATATTTGGCACAGTTATGAGACCTAAAGGTTATGTTGTCCTATCAGATAAGCTGGGCTCCTAGGGATGTCTGTTGTGTCCCCAGACTGGTGCTGGCTAAATATAGGAATCTGAGGTGGATAGGAATAATTGCCTTAGATGTTAAATCTGCACATTTTAACCATGATGCTTATTTAAGACTTCCATGGCATTATTGGCAATGGGTTTTCTCTGTATGGACAACTTGCTCATTGCTCAAATAATTTCTTATAAAGTGAGAGAGGGAAATGTTGATTCCCTTGAGCACACTGGGAGCTTTAACAGGTCGAGGTAGCTATTTCAGAGGGGAAGCCAGTTTGGGCAAAGGCTCTTTGATTATGGGCAGGGCCTGACATGCATTCCTAAGTGGCTAGCAATTAAACTGCCCAATTAAGAGAAACATCCTCTGTGGAGAGCATGAAACACTACCCCTACCCTGCTTTCCACAATCAACTGAATCTATCTAACTGAACCCCTCAAAGCATCATATATGTCTACCCTGGGAAATAGCTTCCCTCCTCTCTCTAAGGATTTGCTCATGAAAACGCCTAATGTTTAATGATGACCAAAGTTCTGTCTCACTCTGTGCCATGTATCCTGTGGAAATGGGATGGAAAGCTATCATTTTACTCTTTAATATAATCATTTGCTTTGGAAGAAAAAAAAAAAAGATAAGAAAAGTGTATATTTGGTAGGAGCCTGGGAGAGAGGAAGGAGGAAGCCAAAGTGGGAACAGTGTGTTCTGCTTCAGGCTGCATTTCTAAGTTGTTTCCCCCCGAGGAACTAACATGTATTGACAATTTCACTCAGAAACTGTAGTTCATTGTAAGAGATGAATGATGCATGAATAATATCAGCAATAATGCTCAGTGGGGCCCAGGTTCATGAATAGTTTTAAAAGAAAACCCTGGTTGCTTTGATGGCTTCCTTCATCATATTCTAGAGGAAGAATCCTGGTGTCCTGGGTGCTTTCCCCCTTCATATCTTTGGCTGAAATAAACAAGTAATGTATATTTCAAAACCAAAATCCAACTTTCGATGAATTCCCTTAATAAATAAATTAGTTAAATAAATATATAAAATTGTTTCCCCTTTCTCATGAATTCAATTAAAAGCAAACTACTAGCTTGAGGATTTGCCTTCAGTCCCTTTGGCAGATGTCATATTTTGTGAGGTCAAAGGTGCCAGAGTTGGACGCCCTTCTACTTGGCCAGTCACACACTGGTTACATTGGGCTTCTCCTCTTTCCGTTCAGCAAAAGTTTTATTGAGGCTGCTATGTTCTGTAGATTGCAGAAAATGATCCAAACCTTGGTCTCACTGCTCAAGGCAGTTACAGGCTGATTGGAGTCAAAGTTTCCATCCTCACTTGTATGGGTAAAAATGGAGGTAATTGTTTAAGAGCAAAATAACCACAGGCCATTTAAGAGAAAATCCCAGAGAACGTAGTGTTAGTGGTAAATAATAAATGCCATTAATTTGTGCTTGGCATTCTGAGGAAAGAGAAAACACTGGTCAGAGTAGTTTCCTGAAGGATTTGAGAATGGAAATAGCAGTACTAACAATTCACCTTCTCCATTAATCTTCACTTTCCTGGAGGTTGAATGGCACCTGCCCCAGGCACCTCTGAGGTTGGAAGGAGCTCATTCCATTGCAGTGGTTGCCATCAGAATACAAGAATGCAAGAAATAGAGAACTCCAGTAACCTCAGGACAGGTTTTAGCTGCTGGTCAGACCTGGTGGAGGAGTGGAATGTTCCTGGGGACTAGGGAGCACTCTCATGGAAGTCCTTTCTCTTCTCTCCTCTTTACTCCTCATTTCAGTGGTTGACTTGTGGATTTTGCTGACTACCTTCTCCTCAATGAGAAAAGAGTTGATTGGTTACTATTGCCGTGTATCAAACTATCTTTAAAACCAGAACTATGTCATTTGCTTGTGGTTGTGTGGGTCAGAACTTCGCCTGGGGTCTGCAGAGATGGCTCCTGTGTTCTCTCTGATGTCCATGGGGATGGGAGCATCTCGGGGGGCTTCCTCACTCACAAGTGATGTTTGAGATAGGAAGTTCCCAGGTTGGGGCTGGTGGGGGACAGCCTGACTGGAGACCGAATTCTGTCTGTGGGGACCTATTTTGGGTTCCTCGTTGGCTGGGTTCCTCATTTCTCTGTTGGCTGGGTTCCTCATTTCTCCGCAAGCAATCCTAGGATCTCTCTCTTCCTGTGTGTTCTCTCTCCTGTCCATCAGGGTACCTGGATCCAGACACTACAGTGGTAGGGACAGATTTATTCAGTAATAACTGCTGCAGTAGGGAAGAGAGTCCAGCATGAATGGAACTCAACCTCACTGGGACAAAGGCAGGAGATGCTGAAGGCTGGGGTGTACTAAGGGAAGGGTGCTGAAGGGTGTATGCTGGTTAGTCCATGTGACTGAGCCCATGGGTATTCTAATTGGCACTTATTCAGAGGAGAAACAAAGTTCTCATATCTTTCTTTTTTTTAAGATTTATTTATTTATTTATTTGAGAGAGAACATGTGAGAGAGAAAACGAGCAGGGGGAGGGGCAGGGAACCCAATGTGGGACTCGATCTCAGGACCCTGGGATCATGACCTGAACCAAAGGCAGACGCTTAACCAACTGAGCCACCCAGGCGGCCCCAAAGTTCTCATGTCTTTATGGCAGGAGACATTGGTGTAAGTTAAAGCAAGGCATTCACTGAAATTAAATTATCTTTCCCCAAGAACTAGGTACAAAAACAACAGTAATTTCCCTGACTGTTGGCTCTCAGGTTCTTGAGGAAATATTCTGGGCAGTAGATTTACATCTCAAAAGGCAGAGGAAGGATTTATACTAAGCCTAGGTTTCTGGGCCTATCTGTCCATCACCAGGTTTTGGCTGAAATGGATAGTAAACTCTCTTGACAGTGTTGAGCTTTCTCAGGTTTGAATTTTAAAGGGAGAGGGTGGTGGCGCTGGGGTCATCCGAGGGATGTGGCCCTTATGCTGCTAGCAGCCATGTTATCATTTGGGCAAGTCTTAGAGTGCAAGGGGTTGGATGGACCCATTAGGTACTGAGAGTTTTGTGCTTCTGACTGCTAGGCATTCTAAAGCCCTTAGGCCCAGAATTCCAGAGCTTCATTTCTGCTGCATTCTGTTGATTATAGCAAGTCAAGGGACCCAACCCAGATTCAAAGGGAGGGGATTGTCCAAGAGTGAAGACTGAGAAGCATTGTTTATTGGGTCCACAAGTGTGACTGAAACACAATTACAGTTACATTTGTCACTACCAAGTGTGGGCCACTCTTGTGGGGCAGAATACGCATGCCAGGCCACCAGCCAACTCATAAGCAATTGCCCCTCTCTTAGAAAGAAATATGGCTCTGGCTTCATTCAACTATGGCAAAGGTTGTTGGATTCACCACCATGAAATCCACATTAAGCATAAAAATCCACACATAAGACAGTCCTCCTGGCAGCTTTTTTCAGACGGGTGTTCTTTGTATAGCAGGTATTCAGCATTTCCAGAGACTCGTTATTATGATGATGAGTCATTGCCTGGCGGTCAGCTCTGATCTGGACCTTAGAGGATACTTAGGTGTTATGTCCCAGGGATTCAGAGGTAATCCATCGACTACTGCAAGTTATTATTATTTTCTAAATATGGCCAGATTTTTTGTTGTGGTTGTAGTTATCGCTGCTGGTTTTTACTGCTTCAGGGAGTCAGCAGAAAAGAAATATTGGCAGGACCTTAGAATCCCACTCTTTTTTTTATTCTTATGTTAATCCCCTACATTACATCATTAGTTCTAGATGTAGTGTTCCATGATTCATTGTTTGTGCATAACACCCAGTGCTCCATGCAGAATGTGCCCTCCTCAATACCCGTTACCAGGCTAACCCATCCTCCCATCCCCCTCCCCTCTAGAACCCTCAGTTTGTTTTTCAGAGTCCATCGTCTCTCATGGTTCGTCTACCCCTCTGAGAATCCCACTCTTATGACTTTTTCCAACTCAGGTCAGTTTTATGGGCACATATGATGGAAGTGATACATATTGATAAGCCTGTTAGTATTAATCCAATGTAATATGGGGGGCACTTGAGGTCAGATATGTGTGTGTGTATATATGTATATATACACACAGAGGTCAGATATGTGTGTGTGTATATATGTATATATACACACAGAGGTCAGATATGTCATATATATATATATATCAGAGAAAGAGAGTGAGAATATATATGTATATTCTAGAGCAACATTCTCAGTGCTATTTCCATTGTGGCTCACCTGAAGGATGATGTCTATACTCACTCTCTACAGTTCCCAGTATGCTGGTTGTAACTGCATCCTTGTCCCCAACAAAAGGCATTTTTAAAAAGATTTTATTTATTTATTAGAGAGAGAGAGTGAGAGCACAAGCAGGGGGAGCGGCAGGCAGAGGGAGAAGGAGAAGCAGGCTTCCCACTGAGCAGGGAGCCCTATGTGGGTCTCGATCCCAGGATCCTGGGATCATGATCTGAGCTGAAGGCAGACGCTCAACCAACTGAGCCTCACGGGCACCCCTACAAAAGGCATTTTAAAATGCAAATATGAGAGATTATGATTATCACAGGAATCACCCTAATTCTGCTCTAACTTATAGATGATATAAATTCAAAAAATCATTTGTTATCCTATGCCCTGCAAATTCTGGGAGACACAAACAGTAGAGCAGTTAAAGGGCAGACTCCAGAGTCAATTCTATATTTGGTTTCTTGTTTCTGTCAGTTACGAGACTCTTTCGAACTTCGATGTGCATAGAAATGTCCTGGGAATGCTGTTATTTTTTTTTTTTTTTCTGGGAATGCTGTTATGCTGCAGAGTCATATCCAGTAAATCTGCGGTAGGGCCTGTGATTGCTCCCAGAGAGGATGCTGGTGCTGGTCCAAAGATCCATTATGACTTCCTCCTATGAATGGAATACAGCCAGAGCGAAGAGATGTCACTACAGAGATGAGGTTTTAAAAGACTGTGACCTCTGTCTTGCTCACAGTCTCTTATTCTCTTTTTTCCTATGAGCCTTCAATCTAAGGAAAGCAAAGTGCTCTGTAGCTCTCAGGTGAGGCCCGAATCCTGCTGACAGCAAACATGAACAAACTTAGAAGCGGTTCCTCCCTGAGCAGAGCCTTGAGTGACTGTGGTCTCTGCCGAAACGTTGATTTGTAGGAGATCTAAGCCAGAGGGCCCAGCTAGGACGTGCCCAGATTTTTTATCCCCCCAGTAACTGTGAGATAATGTATGTCTGTTGTTTTAAGCCATTAAATTTTGGAGTTGTTCGTTTTGCAGAAATGCATAACTAATGCACATGCCATCACGCATATGCTACCTCTTGCACTCATTCAGTTATTGACTATCTACTAAATGCTGGGTGCTGGGAAACAATGGAGACGAAACAGATGTCACCCCAGCCTAATGTTCTGGTGGGAGAGGCCAACATAAACATTAACTTCTTTGTAATTTAGAATTTAATGGAAAAATAACTTAAAATTTTATGAGCCACATTAAGTGCCTAGAAAAAAAAAACTGAAGGGAAAAGCTGAGATTGGAAGATTATAATGATGATGATGGAGGCAAAGGAAATGGGAAGTCAGCTGCTGAGATGGAGAGGGAGGGGACCTCTCCTTGAGGAGATCTTTAGGCAAAGACAGGAGGGACTGGAAGCAGATGACCATGAGGAGACAGCACTGGAAAAGGAGGCCGGGCTGGGTCACACGAGGTCTTATAGGCTATGCTGAAGAGTTATGATGCTATTCTAACTGCAGTGGAAATGCCTTTGAAGGGTTTGCCGGGGGGGGTTGTGGGGGTAGGGGTGCAACATAGTAACATGTGTACTTTAACGAGATGAGCCCTACCACCACATGAAGGATGGATCAGGTGGGGCAGGGGGGGTGTGTGAGAAGACTATCAGGGGGCTGTTTTGGTTTTCCAGAGTAAAGATGTCAGTGACCTGCATTAGGCTACTGAAAGTGAGATGAAATGCCATGGATGTGTTTACTATACACAGCACCCTTCCCATCCTGCTGTCACACCCACCCATCCAGCCCTGCAGGTATTCATGAATTATCTTAGAGATTTTCTCCTCCAGAAAACTGTCCTAGATATGGCAGACTGGGCTAAGCCACTATGGAAATCTGCCTCAGCATTTAATAAAAACTTAACAGTAAGCATATAAAATATATGTATATGTAGTTTTTTTATAATAGGTACTTTTTTGTTAGATTGTCAGCTCTTGGGGGGCAGGAAAGAGAATTCTATTTTCATCTTCGGCACCATATCCCTGTGCTAGCCACATAGTAGGTATTCAACAGATATTTAGTAGACTAATTCGAGACGTTCTGTATCCCTCATGGTTTTGAGACCATGGATGGCTTCACCCTTCATATGGAAACATGCTTCTCTCCATCAGAAGATAATTTAAATATTCCATCCATTGCTGAATCTTGGAGGCTCCGTGTTGATGTTTTTCTTTGGTTGTCTTTTTTTTTTTTTTCACTTTCTCTTTTTTGAAACATATATGGAATCACAACCATGAGAGTTAACAATTTTATCGACATTCTCTTTAACCATTCATAAGCAAGCAGGACAGGATCAAATAGCTTGAAGGCAAAACTTAATTTGAGTCAAGACATATGTATTTGTTTATTGGACCCCATGCAGAGGGTTGTGATATGAAAAACATATGAGAAGAAAACATTCTCTATCTCTCTCTTTCTCCCCTCCTCTGAATACCTGCCTTTCACTTCTTTTAGATTTTCCCTTCTCCCTTTACAGGCCCCTGTAAAGAAGTTCCTGTGTCATTTACTGTCCGTGACAAAGCCACACTTTTACTGAACTAAGTCCACCCAGAGTAGGGTTATCAAGGCACCAAACTCATAAGAAAATTGGCAGAAACTTGGCATCACACTTCTGAATGGTCACTAACTCTTAATTTAGATTCCAGAGGCTATTGACTGGGTTATACCTGTGAATTTGTAGTGTACCTCATGTCAACCAGAGTTGAATAGTCTCACATTAGTTACTTGGATTTCTCATGTGAGAGTATAATATTGCTTACAAACTTCCATTGTGATAAAAGAGTTCTTAAAGTAAGAATTTACCAAAAATTTAGAGAAAGTTGAAATGGACAGTCCACTGATGGTTCCTAATGTGGCAGCAGAAAAAAAAAAAAGGTCTCTTAAGTGCTTCATGTTGGATGACATTAACATTTTCACAAAACTCTACAGTAAAGAAGTTTTTGATATTGAACTGTGCATTGTACGTAGTTCTAACACTAGTACTGAGCACCAGTACTTCCATAATGGTAGATTGTGCACTCAGACGTCTAAGCATTAAACATAAATAACTTCTAGTATGCAATTCTCTGTTTTGCTGGCTTTAGTTTATCTTTTTTTATTACAGATTTTATTTATTTTGGAGAGAGAGCATGCGAGTGAGAGCATGAACAGGGAGAGGGGCAGAGGGACAAGCAGACTCCCTGCTGAACAGGGAGCCTGATGCGGGTATTAATCCCAGGACCCTGGGATCATGGCCTGAGCCAAAGTCAGGCACTTAACCGACTGAGCCACCCAGGTGCCCTTAGTTTATCTTTTGACTATGCCACTCCTCTATATTAAAAATTATCAGTTTTATTAAAAAATACATAGTCAACTTGTATGGACATGTCAACAGCAACAACAAAAAGGTGGAATGACTCAGGAAAATTTAGACATTTCCATTTTCCCATTTATATCCCATTTGGAATAGCCAAAGGGTCTAACTTATAATTTTCCAAAATAAAACATTTGGACAGAGGCTAATGCATTTCATTGGTCATAGAATTTTTTTTATTTTGTTCTTCATTATTAATCCATGAAAAGAAATATGTGAAACACAGTTGAAAATATATCACATTGAATTTTGCTCTTACCAGTTATTAATAGCAGAGTAGCCGAGTGGGGGAAGAGACAGAAAGCAAGACTAGAGGCACAGATATATTTTCAAGATATTTTTAAGGCTAATGTAAAAAGATGTAGGACATATTTTGGTCATTTGCTTTCAAGGAGTCATAAAGATTCATAAGCCCTTCAAGAAGGATTTTTTTTTATTGTGGTCTGCAGGCAGGGAACCTATAACACGTCTCTCCCTGTTCTAAACACCTGAAGACTTTAGGGGCAAGTTCACCTCCCAAGTATGACATACAGGCCAAGAACTTTGCTTGAAATTGCTGGCCATGAGACAAATTTCTAGGACATCTGGAAGTATAATCATTTCACGCTAGCTGTTGTTCTGTTCTCAAGTTAACTGTATTTCATTCACCATAAACTTTCTCTCAAATCCTTGGAGGAAAGCAGTTTAATAAACTCCTCCATAGGAAGTTGCTTATGAGTGAAACAAGAACAGTAAATATCATTTGCTGAGTCTGAACATTGGTCCATAAGGTATAACTGATTATCACAGTTTAATTTTAAGCTTCAGCTAAAGAAACTGGAACTTAAAAAGCCTTTATAACATGTTCAAAATTATAGTTAGTAAGTGGGAGCCTTAGGATGTGAAACCAAATCATGTGACTCTGAAAGCCATGTTTACCTGATCACCCATTCTAAGGTATTTTCAGGAGAAAGAAACCATTTGAGGCATGAACAGATAAACAAACAGAGATTATCTCTAATGGTAACATTCCAGACGCTGTGGTAGATGGATGTAGAAAGATTTGCTGAGAAGTGATAGCTTGAGAGTCTTTAAAATCACAATATAAAGACAATTGTTGTCCTTTTAATTGTGATTTTGGAAACATACAATGGAAGAGAGGAACCGAGTTCAGCAACTTTGGGCTCTGTTTCCCATGTCATTCTCCCCTTATCACCATTGCCTAAAAGCTGCAGTTGATTCTGGACCGGTAATCGGTTTTCTTTGGCTCAATTACATATACATATTTTGATTAATGAATTAATTAATTTTGAGAGAGAGAGAGTGCAAGTGGGGGGAGGAGCAGAGGGAGAAGGGACAAGCAGACTCCTTGCTGAGCGTGGAACCTGACACAGGCTTGATCTCACAACCCTGAGATCATGACCTGAGCAGAAGTCAAGAGTCGTTGCTCAACTGACTGAGCCTCCTGTATATTTTTTTTAATTTTTAATTTTTTATTCTTATGTTAATCCCCATACATTACATCATTAGTTTTAGATGAAGTGTTCCATGATTCGTTGTTTGTGGAGCCTCCTGTATATTTTAAATTGAAATAGTTGTCAAGATTGTCAAGATTTTAAAATACGCTCATTATACATAAAAATTATTTCCAATTTATTTAAAAAATTGGGAAACCTAGAAATACTGAGCTTGCATTTCCTCATGTCAACAAGAAGCCAGAACTGAATAATGACCAGGTCCTATGGATGGGGCCTATTCTCTTTCCAGTTTCTCACCATCCTTGCTCAGCCTGCTACCCTCATTCATACTACATGTCTTGCAGGGCTTCTGAGTGCAACCCGCATAGGTCTCTGCAGGTGCTCAGCTGCTATAGGCATTTGGGACCCCTGATCTTTCCACTCCTGCTATACAGCTAATGCAAGTTAGGTCTGTAGACAGGCAGGGACTTGTCTCAAAGCACAGTTCTGTATTTCAGTGATCATTTACTGAATGCTTAGAGCATGCCTCAAAATCACCTGGAGGGCTTGTTAAAACACAGATTGCTGGGCTCCAGCTCCAGAGCTTCTGACTCAGTAGGTCTGGGGAGAGCCCAGGAGTTTGTACGTCCAATGCAGTCCCAGGGGATGCTGGTACTGCTGATCCAGGGACCATACTTTGTGAACAGTGTTTTTATGGTCATGGACTGGATCATGGTAAAACAAATACTCTGTCTTCTACCACCTTTTGTTCTTTCCTGTGTAACTTGCTTCCTGATTTTTTTTTCTTGAAGTTATGTGTTTTATTTTCACCAAAATAAAACCTTTCTTTTTGTTTTATTTTCCTAGAATTTCTTCCACGCTTCAAGATCTTCCAGCTAGATTAAGAATTAAATGTTTATTAGACAGGGTCAACAGTCATCCACCTGGAATGACTTAAAGACAGGAAGGTAGTCTTGATGACATGTAGACTTCCTTCCTGCCTGACCTTTTTGGTATATTTTTTCTTTTATGATATCTTTTCACATCCTGCATCATGGTGACCATAAACTTGTGGCTGTGGTCCAGATGACCCTGCACTACTGCCAAACCCAGCCAGATTTAAAAACTAGGGGCTTTTCCATTTCCAACAGATAACAGTTCAAATCCATATCTTCTGCTAATCTATTTATACTACACAGATGGCTGGAATCATCCAGAAGAATCACACTTTGAAATCTGGAGAAAGTGAATGTACAGCAAGAAAAAAAAAAATAGTTTGGTTTTTTTTCTCCTGGCCATTTTCCACTGTGTGTATTTTCTTCATATACATATATATATTGCTTTTTGTAGGGGGCCAAAGACAGGCCACCCCCAAACATGGCACTTTGGTATATTTATTATTTTAAATAAAAGTTACTTCATAAACAGCCAGTGCAAAAAAATACTCTGACCCGTCTTTGTCTCCAAAAAGCAGGAAATAAATCTCCCATGTGAACAGTACCCTCCCTGTACCAGGAGGTAAAGTGACATTCTTATCACTAGAGATAGGAAATTCGGAGCCAGGAAAGCTGCATAGACAACCCTTCTTACTTTTATTAATTTACAATCCCAGCCCAAGTTCTCTTTAGAATTCCTTACTAACTAAAGTTCCTGAACATAAGTTTTCTTTGTCCTGTCAGTTTCTCAACATGTTTATTATCTCTATATAAAAAGTATAAAAACTGTCTGCTTTGGCTATTTCTTAGGTCTCAACTTCATTATTGGGCCTCCATGCACACATAATTAAACTTTTTTTTTTCCCTCCTACTGATCTCTCTCGTGCCAATGTCATTCTTAGATCAGCTGGAAGAATTTTGAAAGGTAGATAAAAATCCCCCCCCAACAATATTTTTGCTCAATGTATAGCTCATTTCCCAAACCTCTCTTTAAATAAATTGCTGTATATGCCATATGCCTTCAAATCTTTCTCAGTTCAGCTCAAATAAAGGGTGACAAGATAGCAGGACTGAGAGGCATTGAGGAAAGGTAAGCCTGATGTACAGTGGCTTCCAGCTTAAGCAATAAGCAGTGACAGATTTCTGTGTAGCCAGAATCATGAGTGTCAATTTCCTGTATCCTACTTTGCACAAAGGCTGTAAACACTTCTTTCCTGCAATGACCTTTCAGGCCTTCAGTACATTTAAGAGGTGATAGGAGAAGGAGAAGAAGAAGGAGGAGGAAGAGGAGGAGGAGGAGGAAAAGGAGGCAGAGGAGGAAAAGGAGGAGGAGGAGGAGAGGGGTAGGAAATGAGAACCATGGAGGCATATTTGTTAAGGGCTTCATTTAACAGGAATACTTAATGAAATGAAGATGTCCAATGACCAATATGAGAAAAGTGTGCCAACACCAGGATTTTCTGAGGTAGCAGATATTTTTTATCAACAATATGCCTTTAGTTACAGCTATGTATAAGGCACAGCAGGGCCCCAGATCTAGAAAAGATGGGAAGCAAAGTGTAAGTATACATTAAATAAATAGAAACATGGAACAGTGGGTGATGTTGTTTATTAAGCACCAACTTTGTACCAGGTTCCATTTAAATCATAAAATTATAGTCCATCAAAGTAACTTCAATTTCTATTTAATTATAAAGGCATACATTCTTGTAAGAAAACCCATTATGTAACCATGAAATTTTATGAAGCAGAGAATTTGGGTTTTGATTGTTCATTTTGAAAAATGATTCTGAGTACAAAAATATCCCTATAAATAGAGGGTTCAGTTTATTGCATTTCAATTTTTATTTATAGATCATTAGCTATTTAAGAGGTGGCATAAGACAGAGACTTGAAGCTAAAATCATTAGGATTTCAAAATGAAGATAAAGAACGTCAGAAATCATAGAGTAAATTTCTGATGACTCATGATTTAGCTTACAAAGATTGATTAGTGCGCAGCTTTTCAGATATATCTTACCATGGTGTAAGGCAAACTATAACTAAAATTTGAAAATAAGAAACCATTTAATGTTTTACTTAACAGTGGGCAATAGAGGAATAAAACTTTTCTATAAGTTTTCTGCCCAAGTGCTGTTCCATCACTTGCTAAACATAGGATCTACTTTTAGTAATATGTACTTATATTTCAGGACATCATTAGCTGCATTTTGCTTATGTTAGAAAAAGGATCAGAGTGCCTGCTCTTCCTTTCTCACTGTCTTTGTTTGAAAAAAGAACAAGATACATTAAGGAGTTGGTGTCAAGATAGGATAAAAGTCTTCTAATGTGAACTGAATGGTCTTGGTAATGGTTTTCTCTTAACAAGTTTCCAATAATAAGAATTTAGGGGCAGGAGCAGGATGACAGGACAAATGATTTCTACTTAAAGGCTTCTTTCTTCCCTGTCATACAGTGAAGCAATTACTGAAGAAAATGCTGGAATGATCTTAAGGATCATCCAGATCTCCAGTTTTCTTTTAAGTCATCACCCAGTTATAATGGTTCTCCCAAGGTGGAAATGTGGATATATGAAAATGGAAAGGAACAAAATGAACTGGTGACCCATCCACCTCTGGTTCTGAGTTAGCAAAACTACTTCAAAACCACTTCTCTTCTCACTGGAAGATGTTTCTTTGTTTCCTCTTGCCCTCCTCCTCCTTCTCCTTCTTCTTCTTCTTTTCTCTCTCTCTCTCAACAAAACTCTGTGAGGAAATGAAATGATTCCTCAAGAACTCATTCTTGTCTCTCCACTTTTGGTCATTAATATAGTTAGTGCTGTGATGAGCCCAAAGGCACAAAGCGCAAAGTGTTCCACAAGGTGTAACAAATGAATCTTCTTTCAAGATACCAGGAACCTCTGTGTGTGTGTGTGAAAAGCAATTTTTTAAAGAGTATCCAAGTGGTCTTCATTTTTCTAATATGGGTGAGTGCTCCATTAAATTTAGCAATGTCTTATGAAGAGGTATTAATTGCTATAGATCAAGTCCTTTACTTTATCTAAAAATGGAGCAGTCGGAAGCATCTCATACCTTTTATTCTATAGTCTCATGACTACCAACTATCTCTATATATCAGTCCCAATCTACTTAGATAAATGACAGTTTATAATATATTTGATTTTCTGACTTGCTCCTCTCACCCTAAACCATGAATGTAAGAACAAAGCATGATTTTTGCATCATTCCTAATGTGGATCTTGATCTCATTGGAAAGAGTTAAGTGTGTGTTTTAACAGGTTGACCCTCTCCTGCTAAGAACTGGTAGCAAATTCTTAAATATAATTCTTCATATTTATTTTAGTTTTGCTCACTGATTTTAATTGAAACAAGTGGCACATCCTGGAATACTTATAATGAGCTAAAATAGTTTCTAGGATGATGCCTCAAGTGACTTATAATGTACATTCCAGTTGGGTTATTAACCTCTAGCATGAGCTCCTTGCCTAAGTGAAGTTTAAGCCTCCATAATCCCTCACTCATTTTATTCCCAAAGTGTAAGGTATTTCTATAGATAGTAATTAGAATATATTTTCTGGAAATGAAGTCTCATAGGAGAGATATGAATAACCCATTATGGGTGAATATGCTTTTCTCCTGGCTCTCTCCTTTCTGTGGGTTCTTGCTACATGCTATGCATGAACATTGTCTTCCTTCATTTTGGAGTGATGATACTTGAGATGGGGTTAGGGCTTTTGTTGTAAGGAGGGAGAACAAACCTCAGCTTAATTTTGTTCTAAACTTCTACATTTAACCTACTTAGGAAAACAAATCCGTAAGAGAAGAGAACTTAAGCACTAGTCAACAATGAAATACAGTTTACCTCTTTAATTAAAAAAAATTCTGTGTTCTTATCTCAATCAGCTATCTCTGTGGAAAAGTAATTAGCTAAATGTACATTTTGGGATGTACTATATTCTGGCAGAATAATGGCCTCCTAAAGATATCCTTGAGTGTACCTAGTCATCAGAAACTGTGAATGTGTTATGTTACATGCCAAAGGGGGAATTAAGGTTGCAGATTGAATTAAGGTTGCTAACCAAATGACCTTAAAATAAGGAGATTATCTTGGATTATCTAGGTGGGCCCACTGTAATCATAAGCATCTTTTGATGGAGAAAAGAGTGACAGACGAGATGGCAGTGTGAAAAGACTTGACTGACCATTGCTGGCTTCAAAGGTGGAAGGGGCTACAAGGCAAGGAATGCAGGCAGCCTCCAGAAGTTAGAAAAGGTGAGAAAATAGATTCTCCTCTAGAGCTTCCAGAGTGGAAGACAGCTCTGCCAACTTCTTGGTTTCAGCCCAGTGAGACCAATGTTGGATTTCTGACCTAACATTGTAAGATAATACATCTGTGTTGTTTTAAGCCATTAAATTGATGATAATCTGTTACAACAGCAATAGAAAACCAACACAACTATGAAGTACCATCTTAATGGAACCCCCAACCCAAACTCTATTCCAACATTCATCAGAATCGAGTAGCCCATTTTGAGATGATGTGCACCAGTTGCCTATGATTCTAATGTCCATCTTCCTTTTGTCTACCTTATTTTCTCTTAGCTGCTTCTTTTTCTTTGAGTTTTTACTTTGGTAAAATGACTCAATATGAGAGATAAGAAAGTAAAATTGTAACAGTGTAGAGAATTTCATCATAAAGGAAATAGTCATGATCCAGATTGGGTTGAGTGTATGTGTGTGTATGTGTGCGTGCGCATGCAGAATTTTATCAACTTGAATTATATAACAAAAATTTGTGAAAAAAAGCATCATACTTTTTTTAAAAAATGAGTACTTTAAAACAAGATATGGAAACATAAAATGAACTGTGTTTAAAAAAGACAATGAATAAAGAAGTTCTATTTCAACAATAATTAGTTCAGATCAACGAACTGTGGTTCATATGATGGCCTTCTGGAAAGAACAACCAGATTTTTGGGTCTTTTCCAAAAATCACTGGCCAGTAACCTTGAATGTATAACCTCATTTGATATAGTACTCAAAGATGGTAATAATGTTCCCTTTGTTTGATCAGTAAATATTTTACCCCAGGAAGGCTTGAACTTAAGTAGGTCAATGATTAAGAAATGAATATAATATCAATACTTTTCCAAAAATTGCATTTACACAGTGTGCTTGCTTGAAAGTTTTATAATTATTGTCCTGCTTGGGGTATGCTTCGTCTATTTAGAAGTTTCTTTTACACTTAAGATAATGACTTAGTACATTTATAAATTTGATATATTAGATTTATTTGAATTTCTTAAATGCTTATATTTTGCTTATTAAAGTCATAAGTTTTTCCTTTCAGATACTTGAAATGCTTGAGAGAATCGGGGATATTAAGCTATAAACATAGTTTGAGATATTTAAGGAAATCTCTGAACTACATGTGTAAATGGGGTTGATTGTTCCTAAACAAGTCTTCTTAAGATCTAAATTCTTTAAACTTACAAATAAATTGATCATTAATAAAGTATAAGTGGAAGTGTAATAACTCTTACATAAAATTGCTGGATTTTTAAATGAAATAAGATTTTTAAGCTGACACTTAAGACTAAAGGAAAACTGGGTTTTGAAATGTATTATATTAACAGATTAATAATATATTAAAGAGAAGTAATCACAAATAGATATCTGTGCTCTTTACCACTCCTCCCAGCAATTAAAAACCTTCTCTGACAATTCATAGAAAAGATTCGAAGGGAGAAAGACATTTTGATGAAAATCAAATACACAAGATTTATTCAGCACACTTATTGAATGCTTATGTGTTAGGCACTGTGCTAGGTGCTAATATAAAGGGCTTAGAACAATGCTTGACATGCAGATAAGCTCAGTAAGTATTGGCTATTATTATTCATAGAAGCCATCTTTGTGCACCCCTCCCCTGCTGCCGTACTTTAGCATACTAATGTGTGTGTGTGTGTGTATATTTAGATGTATATATGTCTCTCTGTGTCTATGTCTATCTCTTTCTATCGCCAAGAAGAGAAGGAAAAGAGAATATGAAAACTAGTAGAGATTTAAGGTGCTCCTTTGTTAATTTGTAATAGACACATGCACGTGTGCACGCACAGAAACGCATATGCAAATCTGGTGTGAACCTCGAAACACTCAGTTTGTGACCAGTCCTTTGGAGTGAAATCTGAAAACAAATCTCTGAGATCAGAGTGTAAGAATCGGAAGGGGCAGCTACTTTGCCTTAGTCTGCCAAACTTTTTTGATAGATAAGAAAATGGAGGTCCTGGGAGATGACATGACTTGCTCAATACCCATATTGAAGACAAACAAAACCAGATACTAGTTAATTGGGAAAGGACAGATTTTAATTGGTAATAACTATTGCAATAGGGAGGAAATCCTCCATGAACTGAACTCAGCCTCCATTTGTTCAGCCATGACTGGGTGTTTTAAAGGGAGAATGAGAAAGTGGGAAGGGCCAAGTTGGGGGGCATAGTAGAGTCTGCAAAGTGAGATATTACAGAGGGTTAATCATATTAATGTGATTAGGTCAGCTGCCTGCTAGCCATCAATGATCCAAATTAGGATTCTATCCTCCCACAGAGACATCCTCAGGTGTTGGCTGAAACAGACGGTAAGTTTGTTTTGGCAGCCTTGAGTTTTTCTCAGGTAAGCACTCTAAAGGGGGATATGGCCATCTTAGGGATGTGGCCTTGAGCTATTAGAAACAGTTCTTTACAGGCCAAAGTTGAGGCCTAGTGGAGAAGAGAGCCCAGAAGGGATTGGCTAGGGTTTGGTTAATGAGAGAATCTTTGTCACCCCTCAGTGATTTTTTCAGTTGTGAGATTTCTGCCTGTATTGTATCTGGATTCTGTCAATGATAACTGTACAAGAGACGATCTGAAAAGATTTTACCTCAAAGAAAAAAAAAAAAAAAAGAAGGCTTCTTTCATCTTTGTTAAGTGGAAGGACCCAGCTTCACAGCTGTGGAGCTCCAGTCCAGCTGGCAAGTTGAAGGGTGTGTCTTGGTGCTCAGGAGAGCTGGCCACTTGCATTCCAACCATGTACTCTGAATTTAGTATGAAAACCATTGTGTCTATAAATAATGTCCTCATACTCAATAGGTACACTCCATTCCCGTTATTGTTTCTACTCCAACCCCTATTGCCTGTGTCCTCTTGGGTGTAGTGTGTTCTCTTCTGAAACAATCAGAACATCAACCTCTAATAAATACCACACTCTCTTGTTATTACCACACTGTCACATTCAGCTTCTGAAATAGAACCAAGAAACATACAATGAAGTATCAGGCTTGTTCGCTATTGTATTTGTCAATCCCTAAGTTATTTAAGCTTCAGGTATCCTAGTTCTCTCCATAACTTAGTCTAGGTCTACCTTTCAAAGGCTTTAACCATTTTTTTAGAATATATTTAAATATTTGATCATCATTAGCTCTTGCATAGAATGATTCTGCACATTCGTCATCCATTAAGAGAAACAAGGCTTCTATTTATTGCCCCCAATGCAACTTCAGCAGGTTCAAAGTGGTGACCCTTTTAGTGCACAGATCATTTCCTTTTCCTTTTTCCAACAGATGTTCTGTCTTTAGATCTGTTTTGAATTGTTTCCTTTGCCTGTAGTGAATCCCCATCCACATTCTTCTGGGGCTAATTGGAGTTAGAAAATAGAAGGCAGCATTCTTACAGAGTTTAGATCACACTCTTAGATGTGCCTTTATTAATTCTATTTAAGCCACTTCGTTTTCATTCTTGGGAAATGCTTTGAAAAGTTTAAAACTCTCTCCCCCCACCCCGTAATTTTGGCTCAGTTTGTCAGAGTACTGAATAAGATGCATGAAGGTGAATGCACTTTTTTCTTTGTTTCTTTTCTTTTTAAAAACATATGTTCTGCCTCTCCTTTCATTGATACAGTTTTCCTGCCCTAGGTGAGATGAGCAGTATGCGCACACCTTTGCTCTCGTCTCTCCCTGCATTTTGTTATTCTCTTCTATTTCCATTTTCCATCCTTATGACTCCTTTACTTTCATTTTTCTTCTCCTTGACTCCAGTAAAACGTAAATGTCTCTACCCTGTTGTGGTATTTTTCACAGTGTAGTCTTGACTTCCACACCGGCTGGCGGGTTTCTAGTCCGTGAATGGGCTGTTGGGTGAACATCTGGGGAGAAGAATTAAGGGTTAGATGATTACACTTATAAATAGCCCCTTTGTGTTCAGAGTTCTGTAAAATCTGGTTTAAAACTTTATCATTTTTGTATCAAAACAGCAACTTTTGTGCTTAATTCAGAAGTACTGTTGTTATCCTTGGGACGCCTGCATGGCTCAGTCAGTTAAGCGTCCAACTCTTGGTTTTGGCTCAGGTCCTAATCTCAGAGTCTTGGGATGGAGCCCTGTGTCAGGCTCTGTGCTTGGTGGGGAGTCTGCTTGAGGATTCTCTCCCTCTTCCTCTGCCTGCCCTTCCCCTTAAAATAAATAAATAAATATTTTTAAAAACTTAAAAAAAAAAGAAGTAATGTTGTTATCCTTAATTTTATTTATAAGTTAATAATTTGGTGAATCTGATGTACTTGTAGTAGCAATGTGGACTATGTGGACTATAGTAGCAGAGTATCCATTAAAAACAGGAAGGGCAGGTGGCTCTGTCTTTCTAAGGAAAAGCCCACATCACCCATTCAAGTATCTAAACTTGAGAGTCATTAATACCACTATAAAAACCACTGGACCCGATTGTGGGCTAGGGACATAAAAATGTGATGTGCCAGGGTGACACAGTTTGTCGGGCATGGGACTTTTGATTTCCACTGGGGTCATGATCTTGGGGTCATGAGACTGAGTCCTGCATCAGGCTCTACACTCAGTGCAGAGTCTACTTGAGTTTCTCTCTCCCTCTCCCTCTGCTCCTCCCCCTACCTCTGTCTAAAATAAATAAATAAATCTTTTTAAAAAAATGAGATGTGAGACATTGGAAAAAGTCTCTTTAGAGAATCCCATGCAGAGAATTATCTCTGAGGATAAAGAAGTAATTCTATCAAGAACAACAATATGTGATTTATGTAACCTTGTTTCAAAATATGTGTTCTAGAAAAGTGCCTTATGACTACTTATGAATCAGAACTGCTAAAGGAAATGGGTGGTGGGTAAACTTACACCTTCTGTGCAAATTAGAATTGTAAAAGATTAGCTTCAAAAGACAAGTAGTTGAAATTTAGCGAACTGGTCAAGTGGGAAAAAAGTCTTCCCTGGTGAAGAACAGTCAGAGAGAATTGATGCTAGCCAAACCTGGAGCACTTGTTGCTATAACGTATGTCTCCTTCCTGCTCTGGACAATGAAAGGGAATTAGTATAAGGTACTGAGTACAGGAGAATATTCCCAAGGTCTTATAAGGTATTAGCATAAAGCTATCATAAGGAATATGTCCTCTTTAAAGTAAGGCTATCTAATGAGTTGTTATTGGCACCAACTATGCTAAGGCATTGTGTTACATATTGATGCTAGCTTGGGTTTACTTAATACTTGATGGTTTACAGTGCACCTTCACATACTTTATCTCATTGGAATCTTATACTAGTCTTAGACAGGGAAGACAGTTGCCATGTGACAGATGAAAAACAAGCTTATATAGGTTATGTGAGTTCCCATGGTCATATGGTGGATATGGGCCAGTGCTTTTATTAAAATCTTCGGCTCTGATTCCTCATTCAGCTGGCTTTCTCCCAGCATCCTTTTCTTAAAATAGTAGTTACTGTGGAAAGACTTAAACTCAAGGACCAAAACATGAAGAAAGAACCACATTTCATAATTATGAGTTCCCTAAATAAATGCTTTATTTCTTTAAATCAGAATTTGGCAAACTATGGCTTATGGACCAAATGTAGCCCTCTACCTATTTTTGCAAATGCAGTTTTATTGTAACACAGCTACGCCCATTCATTTATGAATTGTCAATGGCTGTTTTTGAGCTATAATAGCAGAGGTAAGTCGTTGCAATAAAGAGCATATGGCCTGCAAAGACTAAAATATCTACAATCTGACTCTACAGAAGAAATTTCTCAGCCCCTGCTCTAAAACACTATCTAAATAGTATATCATCCCTTCAAGCATGTGCTATCCGTTAATATTTACATTTAAGGAAGAGTTCTTCAAATTTTTACACTAGAGTTCATAGGAAAAATGTTTCCTCACTTAATTACTGAATCTTTGAGGCTTCAATTCTGGAAAATGTTGTAAATATGTGTAACATGGTTACACTGATACCAAGTAACTTCTAGCAACCAGCCTTCAAAACTCAAATTGATAAAATGATGTCAAACATCACAAGAGCACAATTAATAGAATTGAAATCAAACACGAAGAGCGTATCATTTACTGAATAATTATAAATTATGGGATAATTTTTCCTTATGCATTTTCATCCTGGGTGCTTAGGGGAATAGAGCCAGCCATCACTGGTCTGCCATCATGTGGAACCCCTGATCAGTAGGCTGCCTCTGTGGGATTCTAAGTGCTCTGTTCAAATTGGACAGTCTTTTGGAAATTAGAAACTAGGGGAGATTTTTATGTTCATATCTGATTATTGCTAAAATTTTGTCATTTTTAAGGTACTTATGCATCAGCACATTGACTTTTTTAATGTGCATATTGACCGATTTTAATTCCTTGAGGACAATGACTGTTTCATATTTTTATGTTCCGTAGTGGCATCTGCTTAGAGACCCATGGTCTAGACAGTTTTCTGTGAACACGCTTAGGGAGCCACATTAACTTAGAATGTTCTGATGAAAACATTCTGTTCTTTGCTTGGTCTGTCAATTTGCATTGGCAGCCAAGAGTTTCCTACTTTAAAGCAACAGTTCATTTTTTTTTAACTAAAAAAAAAAGCAAAACCAAACAAACAAACAAAAAAACAATGCCCAAGCACTTTGGTATTTTGCTTAATCATGTTAGTTTATTCAAATGTCTCTGCATTCTTAAGTTAGAAGATAGACCTTCTGCCCCAAAGGCAGTCTGCAGAGCTGTAACAGATAGGATCCCACTCTATGAATTGGAGCCAGGGAGGCAACTTGATGAGCAGGCCAAGTTGGCCCCCTGTGTTCTCAGCCTCTTCTTTCTATCTATTTCCTCTCTTTAATAGCTTTCCCTGCCAGTGCTATCTCCAGCTGCACAGATTGTGTGCTGCCCCTATCCCTACTTTCCCAGTGCAAAACTGATCTAGAAACCTTAGCAAAAACACGTTAGTTTAATTACAATTAATTTTCTAAAATGTTTAGATTAAAACATCACTTTTAAAATAAAACAAACATAACAAAAAAGTTAATACTAAATTTTGAATTATTAAGGATGTATTTTAGCAACTGTTAATTAGCCAATGGTGGAAATAGGGAATGACCATTTTTGGTTCTCTGTAAGTCACATGACCATTGTGACTTCCTATGCATGAATTCAATCTTGAGAATCATTCCAGGACTGGGGTAATGGATGGGAAGATATAAGGAACCAAATGGAGTTGACTGCAATGGACCAGAACCTAGAATCTAGGTTATAACAATGGGTGTGACTGGTAATTAAATTCACTCACAACAAAACTACATTTATGTGTACCTTAAAACTGGAGGACAATGCTGAGTCTCAACACCAGGGGATCCCACAGACAAGGCAGTTTCCAAGTGCACTGCACCATTTCCAGTTACCAAGTAGATTGTAAATTCGAAGTAGGTAGGCCATGTCTTAGCATCCTGAAGTTCTGTTCAGACCAGAGGAGATGGACATACAGCAAGTCGGGAAATACGAGGTTCACAGGTTGTGAGCTAGAGTTGAGTCTGGCTCACTTAGAGGTGGATGCTACCATAGGGGTGTGATATGGTCTTGACCCCAGATCTTAGAATGATGCTCTAGTTTAATTCATTCAGCTTAGAGTAGATAGATGAGTATTGGCAGGTGCTGAATGGCAACCAGAAAAACAACTACACAGGGGGTGGTGGTGAAGGACAAGAGTCTGTCCATATTACTGTAAATGAATTAAAGAGATAGTTCTTCAAAAATTATAACAGTAATACATGAACATTGGTAGGAAATTTTTAAAAATACAAATGAGTATAAAAGCATTAACAATAACCCATAATTTCACTATCCAGGGAAAATGGCTATTTATATTATAATATATAACTTTCCATTACTTTCTACCTTCCACGTACTTAAGCAACTCTGTGTGTTTGTGTATCTGCATGTGCATTTTTTCATTTGTTTTTTGATCTCCTTAAAAAGGACATTATTATCTCCCACCAATTAACACCACTGTATCTGTCTGACTTACTAAGTATGATCCTGCTGGATGTGCTAGTCTAACATAATGTTCTTCTGATACTATTTCAACTGGCTTTGGACTTTATCATTGGCAGCAGCTGTTCATTATACAATGGGGACTTCCTGATACAGGAGGGCCTCATCACAGTCATAAAAGGGAAGATAAGGGAAGGGAAGTTGATCCAATTACTTTGGCTACACAATAAATCATCTAAAAATTTAGTAGCATAAAGGAACTTGTTATTATGCTCATGGATTCTGTAGGTCAGGAATTTGGACAAGGCCCAGTAGAGATTACTTGCCTTTGCCCCAGGATATCTGGGGCTTCAACTGGGGAAATGAACATTGGAAGTGACTTGACAGCTGGACTTAGGATCTTCCGTAGGCATCTTTACTCACCAGTCTGGCACTGGTTAATGCTTGATTCAGTAGAGGCTGCTAACCACAGCACATGCACGTGGCTTTCTCATGTGACATGAGCATCCTCACAGCCTGGCAACTTCAGTGTAGTTGGACTTTAACACAGAGGTTCAGGGTTCCAAAAGTTAATGTCCCTCCAAACAAAGTACACGCTGCATTGTCTTGTAGGACCCAGCCTCAGAAGTCACACACCATCAATTTTGCTTTACTCACCTGGTTGAAAGAGTCACAAGGCGGCCCAGATTCAAGGGAGAAAGGACAAAGCCTCCATCTTTTAATGGAAGGAGTATCTAAGATTTTGTCTCCCC
Organism: Neomonachus schauinslandi; assembly: GCF_002201575.2. Lineage (NCBI taxonomy): Eukaryota > Metazoa > Chordata > Mammalia > Carnivora > Phocidae > Neomonachus > Neomonachus schauinslandi. The sequence goes on from NC_058403.1 coordinate 138,730,262, forward strand.
CTCCCCAACCTATAATCTCCAACTCCTTCAATCTTAGTTTGAACAGTGGGAAAGCAAATTGACTCTCCTAGATGAACTATAACTTAAGGAAACTGCCCAAGGTGTTTTTGTCCATTTTTGTGATTTATTTCTAGGCAAAAATTGTCTTAAACAATTCCAACATTATAATAAGGAATAAAGGAGACAGAAAATTTTCCCTAATGCCTTGGCCAAGAGGAACCTAAAACTTTAAAGATTAGATTGTGACCTAGAATGGGTAAGAAAATGCTCTTACAAAGAGTTTGAGTGTGCCATAAGGAGAGACAGAGGGCTGCAGAAAGTGGTTGGCAGGTGGGTAAGGTTAGGGGACTGCAAGAATGAGAAGTAGAGTAATCTACTGGGACTGGGAATGATCCACTGGGAGCAATACATTTGTACATATCACTGGGGCAACTAACTCATCCCTACCTGAAATGGTCCCAAATAAAACTGCAACTTGCCTTTTCTGTTATTATCTACATGAGAAATTCAGATTGCTGGGCCATGACTCTTACAGTTTCTGGTAGCCAAGGTAACATTTTTTTTTTTTTTCCAGAATAGCATATCGCTCTGAAGCATAAATCTGCAATTAATCCTCCAAAACAACTTGTGATGATATACTGTTTGGCATTATCAACTTCTGATTTTTTTCCAGGTACCAAATACACAGAGCTCTTAAAATGTACCAGGCACTCAAAATGCCACTTTGGAATATTTCCTTCCCCATTGGTTTTTGTTTTGTTTTGTTTTGTTCCTACCATCTTTCTAAAATGGAGAAAAGGAGATGAAAATAGGTAAAGGAAATAATTCTGACAGCTAGAAATATAACAGAAACCCACTTACTTTTTAAAAATATCCTGTAGTGCTCATGTTAGTGATGGGTTTTGTACATAATGGTTCCATGGCACTTTTTAGAAGGGCAAGATTCCACCGTCAGGTAATGGAGGCCCGTAGAACTACTTGGTATGCTACAGGAAATTGATGACCAAACAGCCAGAGGAAACCTCCTTGTTGAGTTCAACATGTGGGTTCCTTGTTGGCAGAGAGTTGTCTATAACTGGCCAACTTTAGTGTTTGAAAAGAAAACCAGTTGGCTCGGAGGGTACCTTGGCTTGAGTTTCAAGTCAATGAACACTTACTGAGCACTTATGGAAGGCACAGAGCTGGGACAATTTCACATTCAGGAATTATATGGGCTTCTGACTTAGAAACAGAGTTTCATTTGGGATATAAACATTCACAAGACACTTGAGAGTCATCTTCACTGGGGACAATTAAAAGAGCAAACAAAAGTTAATTATGATTGAACAAAGAGCACACTCTAACCTCAGCGGTGGAGGAGAAGGAAGGACATGGTTGATTAATCACCATTCAGGTGGATGCTCCTGTTGCATCAGGGAAAATGTTCAGAACTACATGACCACCAGCAAGGTTAGTCTTTAAACAGTTGAGTGTGCAGGGTGGAAGAAAATAGATATGAACTGCACTTATATGTATCACACACACATAATCATAATCATAATCCTTTGGCTTGGTTCAGTTTGTCAATAGCCAACTTTTTTCTCCCTGGATCAGGTTACTACAGCCTTGTTGTTTGGAAACCTCTCAGCTTGTTGCAAGAACATGCTGGAAACACACGTATGAGGCCCAGCAAATCTCTGCCATCTTAATTTCCAACAGCCAGTTATGGAGAGAATGACAATAATTCCATAGTGGTTTTGGGGAATTAAGATTGGGAAGAAGAGACCACATCTTTAGGTTTTTCTTTACCTCGTCCCATGACAGGTACCTGCCATGTGCCAAGGAATGCATTGGGTGATGTAACATGCATTTATCATTTAATTGACCCCATACATTGTTATTGAGAAAACCAAGGCTCAGATATGTGCAGCATATCCTTAAGGTCACACAGCTTGTGTAGCAAGGCTGGATCTGGGGCCAAGGAATTCTGACTTCCAGTCCAGTGCTCCTCAAAGAAGTATGTCTGTCCAGAATCACCTTCCTGAATTCTATCAGTCTGTTGGAATCATACAGACCAGCTTAAATGTCAGCTCCTCCCAGAGGCCTTTCTGGTCTCATTCCAGCCTATGTTGATTCTTGCCTCCTACATTCATGTAGATTTGGGTCTGTCCATCTTATTCATTGCATTTTGCACCCTGCATGATTTTGCCTGCTTGATGTTTATTTATTTTTTTTAACTTGTGTTTTTTGAAAAAAAAAAAAAAGTAAAAAATTCGGGAGAGCTCAGATAGTAATGTGAAGCACACCAGTGTACCAAACACTCAGAGTTGACAATTATTTACTTTCTATAATACACTTTAAAAAAAAATAAAGGAGCAGCCATAAAGTTGAAGACCCTCTGTGCCCAAACTCTGGTTCTATTCCACTCTGTCCATTCCCAGAGGCACTTGTTAATATGAATTTGGTGTATAGTCATTAGTTCATGCTTTTATACTTCTACTTTATACATATTTCTCCATAAATAATACATTGCCTAGTGTTTTTTTAAGTTTGTATAAATGTTCTCATATTGTATATTTTCTGTAATTTGCTTTTTTTACTTAATATTATCTTCTTGAGATATTCCCTAATAATACATAACTATATAGTTCATTTCTTTTAGCTGATAGTATCCTATCATATGAATGTAAGATGCTTCATTTATCTAATTCCCTAGTGATACTCATTGAGATGGTTTTGAATATTTGGTTGCATAGAACATTCTTACACATGTTCTCTTATTCTAATGTGTGAACACTTCTTTAGAGTACATACCTAAAAATGGAATGGCTGGGATGTAGGATATGGCATTTTCCATCTTACTAGATTCCTGCCAAGTTGCCCTTTAAAGTAGTTGTACCCATTTATACTCCTTGCAGCAGTACTTTGTGAGAGTTATCATTTTCCCATTCTAGCCAGTACTTGGTATTGCCTAATGTCAGCTATATTTTAATGGGAATACTTATTTCCACAGTCAGTAGTCAGTCTTTTAAGGGAGGCATGCTTTATTTATGTTTTTTGGTGTTCTTAGGGTAATACATGTGGCTAATCTAGATTGCTCTTGATATTTGTAGATTAACCAATTGACCTACTGTGTCCATTGCCGAAAGGCTCCCTGTGGTCTGTTGAAGTATGTAGACAACATCTGTATCTCTCTGAGTAGAATTGTTCATACTGTTTCAGAATGTCTTAAAGGAGGCAATATAAAAAACCCACAAAATAAGATGTGAATTATTTCCTTTGGAGCCAGAAATGAAATAACTCATATACTATTACAAATTAAGAACATTTAATCATCAGAACTAATTATTAAAAGTTGAGCTGATGTATACAAGGAACTTGTTATGGACGCCTCTTCATTTAGACCAGCTGTAGCTGATGATATTAATCTAGAGGCAGTTTCCCTGCTTCTAGTCCATCTCACCCTCCAGGCTATTATCCATTTTTACTTGTGCTGTGTCTCTATATCCAGGTTCCCCTTCTGAACTAAATCCTCCCCATCTGTATGTAATATTCATGTCTTAGCCATCTTCTAAAAATTTGTCCTTCAAATCTCCATCCAGCTTCCCCATGTCTCTCCCTTCCACTTATCATCAAACTTCCCTAAATCATATATGCCTTCTTGGTGTGCTCCATTCTGGCTGTGATTCCCATTGGTCCTCTGAACCACCTCTTACTAGTGACTTAGTACTGCTCAATCCAATGGATGTCTTTGCAGGCCTCATCTTACCTGATCTCTGCAGTATCCCAGTTGTTGACTATGGAAACCTTGGCTTCAGTTGGCTCCTGGCTACTCCTTCAGTCTCATCTTCTAGGCAGCCAAATGTCAGAGTTTCATAAGACTGTCTAGACTCTCTTTTCATTTCACTTTATAGCACTCTTCCTAGATTAACTCATCCAAGTTCATGATTTCAAACAACAAAACAAAGAGCTCCAGCCAAGATTTCTCTGAATTCTGGACCTGAGTATAGAGTGGTCTACTAGTTAAACCATTTGAATATCTTAAAGACACCTCAAATACAACGTGCTTTAAATGAAACTCCTCCCCTCCATACTTGTCCTACTTCTATGTTCCTTCTATGAGTGAGGGTATCCCACCATTCATTTGGGATCAATGGCCAGTAAGCTAAAAGTTGGACTTGCCTCCTCTTTCTTTCCAGACCCTTACCATATCCACTCTACCCTATTGATGTTACCTCCTTTGTATTGTTCACATCTGCCCACCTCTTTCCAGGTCCCCAACCCTCACCCCTGTGAATCTTTCACCAGCCACCACAAAAGCCTCCCAACATTTAGTGCATGCTGTTTTCCTCTACCTGAAACTCAATTAGCTTCCTATTGTTGCCATAAAAAATACCACAAACTTAATAGCCTAAAACAACACAAATATATTATCTTACTCTTCTGGACTTCATTAGTCCTAAAATCAAAGTGTTGGCAGGGCTGCATTCCTTTGGGAGGCTCTGGGGGAGAATTTATTTCCTGACCTTTTCTTACTTTTAGGGGCCATTTGCCTTCCTTGGCTTTAGCCTTTTCCTCGCCGAGTCTTGCTTTCTTCATCACATCTCTTTCACAAACTCTGTCTATTCTACCTCCCTTTTATAGGCAGGCTTGTGATGACGTTGGGTCTACCTGGATAATCCAGGATACTCTCCCATCTCAAGATCTTTGACTTAATCACATCTGCAAAGTCCCTTTGCCCTGTATGGCAACATATTCACAGGTTCCAAGGATTAAGACATAGACATCCTTTGGGGCCATTGTTCTGTCCTCCACAACAATCCTCCTCCCCCACCCCTCTCAATTTGACTCCCACTGAGCCTCCAGATAGTAGTGCAGGTGTCTCACTCTAAACCCTTCTTCCTGAGAGTCGTTTCTCCGTTAGAACTGTGGACACCATTATCTCATTTTATATTTACTTGATCATAGTCTATCTACCCCACCAGTCAGCAGGTTCTATTAAAGCAGGACCAGTGTTGGTCTTGCTCACTGATATGTCTCCACACCCAGTGGAGTGCCTGGCACAAATATGTCTTGAGTGATTGAATGAACAGATACGTAACAATGAGTCTTAGGTCAGTTTCCCTGGAAAATAGACCATAAGATGGAGAGATTAGCATGCATAAAGTTGATTGGTATATGCCCTGGGACCAGTACCTATGAGAGTGAAGGCACAAGACTGACTGTTATACAGTAGCAACAAAGACCTCTCCTAATCCCATGGGGGCCACTGCAGCAGGGATGGCCTTTGAGAGCTGTCTTGATTCAAAGGACTGGGGCTGGGCCTTGGTACCCCCTGAATAAACTAGTCATTTGATGTGAGCTGCCTCTATGGAAGGGATGTAACTCTGAGTGAGGCAGGGGAAACCTTGGATGAAGCAACTCTCTTTGGCCAAAGGAAATTTGTGCAGAAGAACTCAAGTTTACCATCAGCTGCCAAAACTCACAGTGGCTGGGGAATCAGTACCTCAGTCCTGCTTGGAGGTCCACATGACACACAAGTATCCACACAGCAAACAGCCCCTTTTCTTTGGGTTGACAAAGAGTTCCGTTATATGTGCTGCAAGTAAGGAACAGGTTTTCAATTTTCTTACCTTCCAGAAGATGTTGTGCTGTGGTTCAGAGTTTATAATTGATTTTGCAATTTGAGTTTAATTTGTTATAAAACATAAACTTTTTTCTTTTGACTTGAGATAATTAGATATTTCAAAATATCCTTTTTTTGAAAATTAAAATAATTGAATTGCATTTAGGAAAAAAATCTCTTATTTGCTCAGAAAGTAATGCAGAAATGACAGAACATTTCTTTTATGTGAAGATCTCCAGATTTTCACTTTTTTTCCCTCAAGTACACATAAAACTCTCTTATCAAGATAAATGATAAATGACATTTTTTCAACTTTGGCAGTATTGCCAGTTACAAAATAGGGTGTTGCTTATTTCTGAAACTTTAGCTCATCATAAATTAGAATTTTATTCTGTTTCCTACAACTATTTTTAATACTTGACTCTAGGAAATGGTATTCCTTCAATAAAATTATTTCAAAGTCAGATTAAAACACTCAATGACATTAAAAATATCTTTGGTGAAAATGATAGAGTGAAACTTATGAAAAAAGGAGAGTTTTTTTTTAAGATAAGGAATTTAACACATAAGTTAGACAACAGGTATAGGAATTAAATGTTTCTTTTTTTTCCCCAAGGTAGAGAGCAAAATGGGGGAAAATAATAAGATGTATTGCTTGATCAAAAGTTAGGATCTATATAGAAGGACATAAAACCAAAGTAAATAAAAGGTATCCTGAAACTGTAGAATAAAAAGAAATATGGAATGCCTTTGTAGATATAAACATTAAAACTATTTCTTGGGATATGGTAGATTTAGAAGTAAAGGTGCAAATACAATAAAAGGTTATTATACCAATCAGTGAACTGCTAACCAAGAACATCTGGAAGTTTAGGATCTAATTAGGGATGGTTAGCATAATATGAAAAAGCTCTTATATGTGGACATGTGTCAAATGAGAGGGAAATGGGTAATTACATAGAGGCAGAAAAATGTAATGTTAATTGAAAATCAATTAATTTCAAATGTAAAAGTCACCCAGCTCAAGAAATTCAGTTTGGTTAAACAAACATTTATTGAGTGTCTATTACTATGTTTTGGTCATTCTGCTAGGCAGACTGATACAAGACCCAGCAAAGCTAATCAGAGTCAATTAGACTCGATTCTAGTACTTTTGTTGCAACAAAAGATGAAAGGTAACCCTTTTTATACTAGTGAGACTTCAGTCTTCTAGTTTGAATATCCTATGAAACATAACCACATTTTGTACTGTAAACTTGTGAAACAGAAAGTGTTAAACTACATGTGAATACATGACCACATTTAAGAATAAAACACAAGTTTTAAATTTGTTTTTGCTTACTGAACAATTACTAAAAAATATAAATGATCATAGTCATTAAATTGTAGATAAAATTCACCATTTCAATTAACTTGAATCTTTATGCTTTTTTTCCATTACATCTTAATAAACATTCTTATACCTAGATGTTTTTCTCTAATTATGATATTTTCTTGGTATATTTTAACAAATATAATTAGTGGGGATTTCTGGGTGGCTCAGTGTCTGCCTTTGGCTTAGGTCATGATCCCAGGGTTCTGGGAACCAGTCTGCATTGGGCTCCCTGCTCAGCAGGAAGCCTGCTTCTCCCTCTCCCCACTTCCCCCATCCTTTGCTTGTACTCTCTCTTGCTATCTCTCTCTCAAATAAATAAATAAAATCTTTAAAAAATATAACTAGTAGATCAGAGGACAGGACATTTTAAGGCATTTAATAAATATTTAATAAATACTAACTTGCTTTCCAAAAGATTCTGCTAATACCACATATAGCTACCAGGAAAATATAAGAGTCTCAGATTGTCTTCCTGGACGTGAAGCATTTTATGGGGCGTGTGTGTGTGTGTGTGTGTGTGTAAATCTAGTTAATTTGAGAGACAAAAATGGTATGTCATTTAAAATTGCGCTAATTAGGGGTGTCTGGGTGGCTCAGTTGGTTAAGCATCTGCCTTTGGCTCAGGTCATGATCCCAGGATCCTGGGCTCCCTGATCATCAGGGAGTCTGCTTCTCCCTCTCCCTTTGCCCCTGCCCCCTGCTCATGCTCTCTCTCTCTCACTCACTCTCTCTCTCTCAAATAAATAAATAAAATCTTTAAAAATAAAATAAAATTGCATTAATTAGACTATTAATGAGTTGAAAATGTTTGCATAGTTTACAGGATACTAATACTTTTTTTCTTTTGGAAATGTTCCTACCATTTTTTATTTCTGAACAGGGACAAAATGTTTTTTTATTTATTTGTATGACTTTAAATAGTAAAGACCTTCCCAATATGTCTGTGGTATATATAGAAATATTTTTCTAAAATACAGATTATACTCTTATGTTTCATTATAAATAACAAAGATTTAGATTGTGTTATATTGCTGTAACAAAAACATGGAGTTGAGTTGAAGGTATAAGACTTGTTGAACTTCATTTATTTCTGTAAAACAAGTGAAACAAGGCATGAAAACTTTTCTCTAAAGCTTAAAATAAATTATGGCACACAGGAAGAGGTTTTTAATCCTCACATATTTTTATTTAAAAAAATTTTTTAAGTTAGAATAAACTTTATTTTTATTTATTTATATTTTTTCTCTATTTTATTTAATTTTTTAAATTTCCTTACAATATCTCAATAGTCACATTTTATTTTATTTTTTAAATTTCATTCATAATTTCATTTTTTTGTTATTATTTTTTATTTTTTTAAGTAGCCTCCATGCCCATCATGGGGCTTGAACTCATGACCCTCAGATCAAGAATCACATACTCTACTGACTGAGCCAGCCAGGTTCCCCTCCTCACGTATTTTTAGATTGTATGTGTTGAGTCCCTGTTTTTTAAAACATGGGGAAATTAGTACCTAACTCATTTTTGCGGCTTCTTTTCCTCCATCAGCTAGAATTTCTGTTATTTATCTTATTATTTGATATCATGAATGTTCATAGGACATTCTATTTTGTAACTATAATTTCCGGTTGCCTAGTCTTAATTCTGTATTTGAGTGAATTCATTTTTATCAGAATTCTTTTTATCTTAACATAGTTTCTTCATCTTTGGTCATTTATTCTTGTTAAACTGAGTTCTTGCCTTCAAGGAACTTTTCAGAAAAAAAAAATCATGAAGGCTATATTGTTTGCATGTTGTGAACTGCTGCATGTTTGTGATAGTGTGACTTTCTTTTATAATGAAAGACCGACTTAGGTGAATAAAAGATTTTTGTGTTACATTTTCTTTTCCTATGACCTTTCTAAATATGACTACATAGTTTAAGGCCTTGACTAATGACTTGGATAAGTATTACACATGATTTTCCTTTTTGTTTCTTTGGCGGGGGGCATAAGCAAAATGTGGTTTATACATAAAATATTATTCAGCAATAAAAAATGAATGAATTACTCATACATGTTATAATATGGATGAAGCTTTAAAATATTATACTAAATGAAGGAAACCCATCTCAAAATACCACATATTATATGATTACATACAAAAAGAATGGAATGGAATGGGATATTGCTTACAAAGGAGTGAGATGTGGAGATATGGAGCAGAAACTGGATTTTGTTTTCCTTTTTTAAATTGGGAGACATTTCTTCTTCTTTTTCTTCTCCTTCTCCTGTTCTTCCTCTCTCTCCTCCTCCTCTTCCCCCTCCCCTTTCCCTTTTTCCTCCTCTCCCTCCTTCTCCTCCTTCTCCTACTTCTCCTTATTCTTCCTCTTCACCTTTTTCTCCTTCTCCCCCTCCTCCTCCTTCTTCCCTTTCTCCTTCTCCTTCCCTTTCTCCTTCTCCTCCTCCTCCTCCTCCTCCTCCTTCTCCTTCTTCTTCTTCTGTATATTCAGATACTTTGGTCTTCCTGGATAGAAGTTATCTTTACAACAGATTTTTTATACTTGTGCCTCAGTGTACCCTTTCTAAATCTTCAGGTACCAATCTCTCTCTCCCTCTCTCTCTCTTCAACTTTATTGAGGTATACTTGACAAATAAACTTATATATATTTAAAGTGTACAATGTGTTGATTTGGTATAGGTATGCACTGTGAAATGATTACTACCTTAAATTAATCAACATCCATCACCTCACATAGTTACCTTTTGTGTATGTGTGGTGAGAATACTTAAGATTTACTCTCTCAGAAAATCAAATATACAATATAATGCTATTAACTATAGTCACCATGCTGTACATTAGATCCTCAAAACTTATTTATCTTATAACTGACAGTTTGTACCCTTTCACATCGATTCCCCATTTCCCTCACTCCCCATCTGGCAACCACTATTCTATTCTCTGTTTGTTTGATGTTTTCTTTCTTTCTTTATTTATTTGAGATGGTTTGATTTTTTTTAGGTGATTTGCTTTTTTTGCTCAAATTCTTACATGATTCTTTTAATCATCAGTTTTAACAATTTCACCAAGTATGTGTTGCTGTTGATTATTCTGTTAATTTTATCTTATGACACAGTTCCACAGTGAATGCTTTCATCAGATGATTAAATTTTACTTAATTTAAAGAATTATTTCTTTTTGTTACATATATTTTCATTTCTGTTTGTCCTGCTCTTTGTTTTTTTTTTTTTTCTTCAGGAACATCTTTTTTTAAATCTTCTTTCTTTTGTTTTTCTTTTAACCATTTGAAATCTCCTTGATGGTTTCCTTTTGTGTGATTTTTCTCAATCTTGAAATGTAAGATAGATCTTCATTGTCTTTTCTGACTTTTTTCCTTTCTTTCATGTTGCAATTTCTAATGGGTGTTGCATCTATATAATAAGCTGAATTTTCTCTTTCTTCATTCATCTTTTTCAATTTATTTAGCATTTGTTTATTATCTATTATTTCTTAGATAATAAGTAACCTTAAATTTTTTCAGATTCTGGAGACTAATTTATCTTAATTGTCTGTTTCTTGGTGTGTGGGGGGGGGTATTTGCATTTCTACTATATTAGCCAACTGCCTTGTCTTTTCTTATTACTCTCTCACCCTCTTCCTCTCCCTCTCTCTCTTCTTTCTTTCAATCATGCTTCAGTCTCTTTGGTGTGGGAATAAGTAGAAACATCAGTCTATAAGTCTAAGCTACACATTATTTTCTGGTTATCACCAATTTTTGATGGGGGAGAGTCTAGTCATGCAAGCTCTTTGCTGACACATCCTGCAGACAGGGATGAGGAGAATTTTCCGCTTTATCTGGGCTTTATTCCCCCTGTAAAAAATATTTTATCTTTCTAGAGGTCATGCTTTCTCTTAGTGTTAGACATTTCAAAGGTCAAAGTGGTTCTCAGTGAATCACTTAAGTCACAGGCTTCACATAGTGATCTCACATTAGCCACCATCCTCCTCTCTTACCTATGGCCATTTTATTTAACTAGGAGGCCAGAACATTGAAAATGAGGATGTGATCATACTTCTTCTTCACCTCCTCCTCTCCCTTCTTTTTGTGGCTTAAATCTGGGTATAGTGATACAGCTACTTCTTTAGACTGCCCTGTACCTAATCCTTTGTATTCTTGAAATCAAAGTTTTGTTAGATGGACTTCAGGACTATGACAATTACTTTTGCAAAGATATTTGTTTTTTTCTGAGGTACATGAAGGCTTATGTCAGCCTTTGGGCTTGTGATTCAAACTTTACTGTAATTGGAATGTAATCTATAAATACAATTTGAATTTACGTTAGTTACTTTTTATCATTTAACACAGAAATTTCTTTTCTACATTTTTCTGTCCTTTTAATGTTTTTAGAGACATAGAATAAAAATATCATTGATCATAACTCCATCAGCTTTAACTAAAAGTTTTCAACTCTTAACTAACCTAATATGGCTATATTATTTTTATAATTTAAAAATAATAAAAATGATTTTAAGATAAAAAGTTCTTACTATAATCACTATTTATGACTTGAGTTTTTATTCATGGGATGAATCATTGCTCCAGTTTATTGAAATTTAGACAAAACTTAATTTATGATTACAGCTTGAAATGTGGAAAATAAACAGAATTAAATTCCCAAGGTTTACTGAACTTTGTGAAAAGGTTCCAAAGCTCATTGGAAATGTTACAGAGAATTATTTTTGAATAAAGACTGGAAAGGCATCCTATAAATGTTTGTATAAAAGGGTAGGAAGGGTAATTAAGATTTTTCTTTATTAAAAGAGAATAGAATAGCAGTGGAAAGTTATGACAAGAACAACCCAAATATTTTCACCCAGTAGATCATTGTTTGGGAAACTATTTTCTAATAAAAAGGTGGTTAGAAATATAATAAAGAACTGTCATAAAAACACTTCTCTTTCCCCACTTGGTTGTAGTGGTGTTAAATTATTTCTAATCCAATGCAAATTATGTCTTGCAAAACTTGAATGGATATATTCTTACTTGGAGCAGTTCTTAACTTAGTTGCTATTTTTATTTTATTGTTATTTTTTACAATCCCAATCTAGGCAGAGAATGCACAGAGAGCTTTTTTTTTTATCTCAATATTTAGGGTAAATTTGGAAGCCAAATTAGTTAAAAAGAATATCAGTACCTTTATCTCCAAAAGACAATTTATTCACACGCATGCTCTGAGAACCATAACCTGTGAGGTCATGCCATTCTTCCGTACTTGTGTCCATGAAGATGAGAGCTTTCCCAGGAGAGAACATGGGAGCTAGTAGAGTTAATCTTGGCAGGAAGAGCATGAAAAACACGTGTTTGGGGCTCACCGGATAGGAGAGTATTTTCCCATCTCTCCTGAGAGAGCAGGAAGTATGAGTATCAAAAATTTAGCACCTGTACTTTTCTTTTGCCTGAGTGTTTACTGGTGTGAGATTGTAAATGTTTGGACAGGCAGTGTATACTCCATCTCTCTTGGGCTCTGTATTTTTAGGAACCAAGTAATTCAACTTTTCAGGAAGGAATATGTCAGAATATGAAAGACGAAGAAATGGATTGATTTTGAGGAAAATGAGTTAGATGCATTATTTGCACTTCAACATATTTACTGTGAAATGAAACTACATCTGTTTCTAAACAGCCCCTTACACCACAAAACAGTTGAAGGTCAGAGGAAAGAATGGCAGCCGGATAGGTGGTAGACGCATCTAGAAATTGGACTTTCAGGGGGCTCTACACAAGGTCAAAGGATGGCTACATAAAATAATTTCATACTGTTTATATAAACTGCATTATGTGCTATTCTGAAATGGAACACATTTTCTATCAACTGAAAATCACTGAGTATCACATAAGTGACATCACTTATGATGACATGAATGACAGAACTACATCCATGCAACAAAATATGGTCAACACAGTGAAATCAATATACATTCATTTTTGTATTTAATTCTGAAGATACTTTGAAACCTGTATGGCTTCTAAATTACACTAATATTTTACTACATTGATAAGGGTAAATCAGGATTACCGTATTCCAGAATGTTGATTAAATGAAACATTTCATGTGTAACCATACAGAATTACATGTTGACTCTAGTCTTAAAAAACAAATAAAGCATTAATTTAATAGGCTTATTTTATAGATGTGGAAACTGAGACCCAGATGTGATACTTTCTCATTCTCCTACCAACTAGACTTCTCTGTTACTCATTGTGTCATATTGTCTTTCCTGGCAATCCATCAATGTGGAAATGAAATATATTGGCGATACTTGGTTGGGGATACTGGATGCTATGCCAAGTAAAAGATGAAGGATAACGAGACTTTACTGAATTAGTTGATGGACATGAAGGCATTTTATGCACTGTATATACCCCTACAAGTTATGAGTATGAAATTCCAAACTTCAGCTCGTTTGTCAGTAGCATTTCTTCTCCCAGTGCCATCTGCTTACCCTCACACTAGCTGAGGGATTCCCCTTCTCCAGCCCTCATGGTCTCAGGGTTTTCTTCTTTTTATGACAATGCAGGTAGTGGCCTATAAGTTAGCATGTATTTTGCTGCATGTAACTAAAAAGCTTCCTACCAAATGTTTAGCTAATAAAGACATTTAATTATCTCACATAGCAAAACTTGGTGCCTATGAGAAATTCAAGTGAAAATGTCAAGTAAGGCAGCTGGACTTCAAGTCTGGAGTTCTGAGAAGAGGCCAGGCTGGAGATATGGGATGAGATGGGATGAGGTTGCTTAGGAGTGACTGGAGAATAAAAGGGGGGCAGTGCTGAGTCGTGGACACCCCATATTTAGAGATCAGGAAGAGAGGGGAGACTATAGTGGTAGGAGAGTGTGAGCTAGAGAAAACAGGACAGTGATATCCTAGAGGGGATATCAGGGAAGGAGTGGTCTACTGTATCAACAGGTGCTTGCATGTCAAGAAAACAGCTAGCTAATATAGCATCTGCTCCATATTTTAAAATTCCTTAAGCTTAGTCAACAGTTTTAAATATTGGAAATTTTAATCATCCCATCTGTTGATTAAGGGACCTGTTTTGGGGTAGGGAAGAGTTTTGTGTCCTTCAGATCTCACTCTAAGTGACTACCTATTAAAAAAATGAGATAAAAGTAAAATCTCCCAATTAATATTTCAGGTAAAGTATTTTCTTACTCAGTGACATATGAGGAAAGGTAATGAGAGATTACTGCACTAATTCAGAAAAGCAAACTGAAGAGCTAGATTTGAAGAGAGGGAAGAAGCAAAGGTGAGAAAATGAACTTTTTTTTTTGAACTTTCTAGATACAAATCATCTGGGCTGCTACGTATTAAATATTTAATGTTATAAGTTCAAGCACAATGTTGTGGTACAACATCCTCAAGGCCCAAGGTCCCAAAGATCACTAGGTTATTGAAAACTCCTCTGACTCAGGATCTGTTATCACAAGCTCTGTGGAACAGGTAGAGAAACCTACATGTACTAAGCATGTGCTGATGACCAATCACTATGTACTTTCACATGTGTTACCCCTTTTAATACTGAAACGGCCTTGTGAAGGTGTATTTCCAAGCCCTTTTAGGAGCACACAAACTGTATTTCTGGGTGGTTGGTTAGCTAGTCCGAGGTCACACAACTAGTAAGTACTGTGGTCTGGGTTTGAACATACATCTTTCTGACTCAGACTCTAACATCTCCTTTCTTACTGAGAGACCTTTCTGCCTCTTTAATCTCCTTAGGCTGCCTACACACACTCAGGCATGTGTAGAAGAGAGCAAACCAGGGATTCTTCTTTCTAGGAGGGTTTGGGCGTTCCTTTAGAGCTGAGGCTGCTGATTGGCAAAAGATCTTAACTGATGATTCATTCAGATAGGCTTTTGGCTTCAGAGGAATGCAAAAGGGGGCCAAGTCCAGGTGAGACTCGCCAAGCACGCTGTAATCATGGAACCAGAGGAGAAAGTGTGTCAGGACACGTTCTATTTTTGTCTCAAACCCTCTCGTGTCTAAGGATGTTGCTTCTTCTCAGAGTCATCCATAACTTCAAGGCATTCCCAAAGAACTTGAGGACCGATGGTGTGGGCCCCGCAGAGTCCACCCTCGGGCCACCGCAGCTGTGTGACGCCCCGTGGCTCTGAGCGCTGTGTCTGGTGTGGAACCGGGGACCCTTTACTGCTTTTAGGAAGCCGGGCTCATCCCGCCAGTGAGAGTGTGGGGTGGACGCGGGGGTCCTCCGAAGAGGGCTGGTGGTCTTGGCAGATGCTCTAATGCTTCATCGACAGCTTTGGGCTCCCCTTCTTGCCTCCACCCTCATACCATGCTGGTCCTCTTCAGGCCAGAATCTTGCTTCTGAGGTCCCTTCTCCGAGGGCGGCTCGCTTGACGAGTTGCCCCCACTCGCCTGGCCCTGTGTGCTCATCTGCTCTTTCTCTTCCCTGCGAGTGTGTGACTGCTGTTCCTGTGACCAGCTGCCCTGCCCACTGCTCCCCTCTGCTGTCACCTGCCTCCCCTGCCCGGCTGCCCCTGTGGGAGCCACACACGGTCACGGCAGCCCTTACACTCAGCAACACGGCCAGGCCCGCACACCGAATTCCGGTGCACATTGTATGTCAGAAGGAAAGAAAGGTTTTCTCATTTTGAAATTCAACAAGACAGCCCTGGATGCTGTTCCAAACTCAAGGTGTACCCTTCCGGTTGACCTGCCGTCAGCGCGACAGTGCTTCCTGTTTGAGAAAAAATAAAAACAAAAGGTCACCTGTTCACTGGCCCTTTTCTCTACCCCTGTATTTTCTCTCCTCCCCCTCCCCAATAAAAACAGAAAACACTAGAATTAAAAAAAAAAAATGGGCCAGCAAGTCTGTGGCATTTGAGATCTCCTTTATCGAAAACTGCACCTTAATGAAGACAGATGTGTGTGTCTGTGTGTGTGTGTGTGTCCAAGGTGTCTTACTGTTTTTGGTGCTATTGTAAATGGAATAGATTCTCTCATTTTTCTTTCTGCAGTTACATTGTTAGTGTATAAGAAAGCAACTGATTTCTGTGCATGGATTTTGTATTCTGCCACGTTACTGAATTGCTGTATGAGTTCTAGTAATTTGGGGGTGGAGTCTTTTGGGTTTTCCACATAAAGTATCATGTCATCTGCAAAGAGAGAGAGTTTGACTTCTTCTTTGCCAATTTGAATACCTTTTATTTCTTTTTGTTGTCTGAGTGCTGTTGCTAGGACTTCTAGTACTATGTTGAACAATAGTGATGAGAGTGGGCATCCTTGTTGTGTTCCTGATCTTATGAGATCAGGACCCAATGAGAATGATATTCACTGTGGGTTTTTCATAGATGGATTTGATGAAATTGAGGAATATTCCCTCTATCCCTATGCTCTGAAGGTTTTAATCAGGAAAGGATGCTTTATTTTGTCAAATGCTTTTTCTGCCTCAATTAAGAGGACCATATGGTTCTTCTCTGTCCTCTTATTAATGTGTTCTATCACACTGATTGATTTGCAAATGTTGAACCACGCTTGCATCCGAGGGATAAATCCCACTTGGTCGTGGTGGATGATCCTTTTAATGTACTGTTGGATCCTATTAGCTAGGATTTTGTTGAGAATTTTAGTGTCCATATTCATCAGTGACATCGGTCTGAAATTCTCGTTTTTGATGGGGTCTTTGCCGGGTTTGGGGATCAAGGTAATGCTGGCCTCACAGAATGGGTCTGGAAGCTTTCTTTCTGTTCCTATTTTTTGAAACAGCTTCAGTAGAATAGGTATTATTTCTTCTTTGAATGTTTGGTAGTATTCCCCGGGGAATCCATCAGGCCCTGGACTCTTGTTTTTTGGGAGGTTTTTGATCACTGCTTCAATCTCATTACTGGTTATTGGTCTATTCAGGTTGTCTATTTCTTTCTGTTTTAGTCTTGGTAGTAACCAAAGAGGTAATGGATCTATACTCTAGAAACTACAGAACACTCATGGAAGAAACTGAAGAAGACACAAAAATATGGAAAAACATTCTATGCTCATGGATCAGAAGAATAAACATTGTTAAAATGTCTATGCTGCCCAGAGCAATCTATACCTTCAATGCCACCCCCCCAATCAAAATTCCAATGGCATTTTTCAAAGTGCTGGAACAAACAATGCTAAAATTTGTATAGAATCAGAAAAGACCCCGAATCACCAAGGAAATGTTGAAAAAGAAAAACAAAGCTGGGGGCATCACGGTGCCCGATTTCAAGCTATATTACAAAGCTGTGATCACCAAGACAGCATGGTACTGGCACAAAAACAGACATATAGACCAATGGAACAGAAAAGAGAACCCAGATATGGACCCTCAGCTCTATGGTCAAATAATCTTCGACAAAGCAGGAAAAACTATCCAATGGAAAAAGACAGTCTCTTCAATAAATGGTGCTGGGAAAATTGGACAGCTATATACAGAAGAATGAAACTCAACCATTTTCTTAGACTATACACAAAGATAAACTCAAAATGGATGAAAGACCTCAATGTGAGATAGGAATCCATCAAAATCCTAGAGGAGAACATAGGCAGTAACCTCTTCGACATTCACCACAGCAACTTCTTTCAAGACACGTCCGCAAAGGCAAGGGAAACAAAAGCGAAAATGAACTTTTGGGACTTCATCAAGATAAAAATCTTCTGCACAGCAAAGGAAACAGTCAACAAAAAAAAGAGGCAACCCACAGAATGGGAGAGGATTTTTGCAAATGACACTACAGACAAAAGGGCTGATATCCAAGATCTGTAAAGAACTTCTCAAACTCAACACCCAAGAAACAAATAATCAAGTCAATAAATGGGCAGAAGAGATGAACAGACACTTCTCAAAAGAAGACATACAAATGGCTAACAGACACATGAAAAAATGTTCATCATCATTAGCCATCAGGGAAATTCAAATCAAAACCACATTGAGATACCACCTTACACCAGTTAGAATGGCAAAAAAGGACAAGGCAAGAAACAACAAATGTTGGAGAGGTTGTGGAGAAAGGAGAACACTCTTACACTGTTGATGGGAATGCAAGTTAATACAGCCACTTTGGAAAACAGTGTGGAGGTTCCTCAAAAAATTAAAAATAGAGCTGCCCTATGACCCAGCAATTGCACTACTGGGTATTTACCCCAAAGACACAGATGTAGTGAAAAGAAGGGCCACACGCACCCCGATGTTCATAGCAGCAATGTCCGCAATAGCCAAACTGTGGAAAGAGCCGAGATGCCCTTCAACAGATGAATGGATAAAGAAGATGTGGTCCATATATACAATGGAATATTACTCAGCCATCAGAAAGGATGAATACCCAACTTTTACATCAACATGGATGGGACTGGAGGAGATTATGCTAAGTGAAATAAGTTAAGCAGAGAAAGTCAATTATCATATGGTTTCACTTATTTGTGGAATATAAGGAATAGCATGGAGGACATTAGGAGAAGGAAGGGAAAAATGAAGGGGGGGGAATCGGAGGGGTAGACGAACCATGAGAGACTATGGACTCTGAGAAACAAACTGCAGGTTTTAAAGGGGAGCTTTGCTTTTCTTTTTCAACATTCCTCTGGCTATTCGGGGTCTTTTCTGTTCCCTACAAATTTTAGGATTATGTGTTCCGTTTCTTTGAAAAAAAGTGGATGGTATTTTGATAGGGATTACATTAAATGTGTAGATTGCTCTAGATAGCATTGACATCTTCACAATATTTGTTCTTCCAATCCATGAGCATGGAACGTTTTTCCATTTCTTTGTGTCTTCCTCCATTTCTTTCATGAGTATTTTATAGTTTTCTGAGTACAGATTCTTTGCCTTTTTGGTTAGATTTATTTCTAGGTATCTTATGGTTTTGGGTGCAATTGTAAATGTGATCAACTCCTTAATTTCTCTTTCTTCTCTCTTGTTGGTGTATAGGAATGCCACTGATTTCTGTGCATTGATTTTATATCCTGCCACTTTACTGAATTCCTGTCTGAGTTCTAGCAGTTTCGGGGTGGAGTCTTTTGGGTTTTCCACATAAAGTGTCATCTCATCTGCAAAGAGTGAGAATTTGACTTCTTCTTTGCCGATTTGGATGCCTTTTATTTCTTTTTGTTGTGTGATTGCTGTGGCTAGGACTTCTAATACTATGTTGAATAGCAGTGGTGATAGTGGACATCCCTGCTGTGTTCCTGACCTTAGGGGGGAAGCTCTCTGTTTTTCCCCATTGAGAATGATATTCACTGTGGGTTTTTCATAGATGGCTTTTATGATATTGAGGTATGTACCCTCTATCCCTATACTCTGAAGAGTTTTAATCAAGAAAGGATGCTGTACTTTGCCAAATGCTTTTTCTGCATCTATTGAGAGGATCATATGGTTCTTGTTCTTTCTTTTGTTAATGTATTGTATCACGTTGATTGATTTGCGGATGTTGAACCAACCTTGCAGCCCAGGGGTAAATCCCAGTTGGTTGTGATGAATAATCCTTTTCATGTACTGTTGGATCCTATTGGCTATTATTTTGGTGATAATTTTTGCATCCATGTTCATCAAGGATATTGGTCTGTAATTCTCCTTTTTAATGGGGTCTTTGTCTGCTTTTGGGATCAAGGTAATGGTGGCCTCATAAAACGAGTTTGGAAGTTTTCCTTCTATTTCTATTTTTTGGAACAGTTTCAGAAGAATAGGTATTAATTCTTCTTTAAATGTTTGGTGGAATTCCCCTGGGAAGCATCTGGCCCTGGGCTTTTGTCTGTTGGGAGATTTTTGATGACTGCTTCATTTCCTTAGTGGTTATAGGTCTGTTCAGGTTTTCTATTTCTTCCTGGTTCAGTTTTGGTAGTTGATACATCTCTAGGAATGCATCCATTTCTTCCAGATTATCTAATTTGCTGGCATATAGTTGCTCATAATATGTTCTTACAATTGTTTGTATTTCTTTGGTGTTGGTTGTGATCTCTCCTCTTTCATTCATGATTTTACTTATTTGGGTCATTTCTCTTTTCTTTTTGATAAGTCTGGCCAGGGGTTTATCAATCTTACTAATTCTTTCAAAGAACAAGCTCCTAGGGAAGAATGAAGGGGGGTGGAAATCGGAGGGGGAGATGAACCATGAGAGACGATGGACTCTGAAAAACAAACTGAGGGTTCTAGAGGGGAGGAGGGTGGGAGGATGGGTTAGCCTGGTGATGGGTATTAAAGAGGGCATGTTCTGCATGGAGCACTGGGTGTTATGCACAAACAATGAATCATGGAACACTACATCAAAAACTAATGATGTAATGTATGGTGATTAACATAACAATAAAAAATTAAAAAAAAAAAAGAACGAGCTCCTAGTTTCATTGATCTGTTCTACTGTTCTTTTGGTTTCTATTTCATTGATTTCTGCTCTGATCTTATTATTTGTCTTCTCCTGCTGGGTTTAGGCTTTATTTGCTATTCTTTCTCCAGCTCCTTTAGGTGTAGGGTTAGGTTGTGTATTTGAGACCTTTCTTGTTTCTTGAGAAAGGCTTGTATTGCTATATACTTTCCTCTTAGGACTGCCTTTGCTGCATCCCAAAGATTTTGAATAGTTGTGTTTTCATTTTCATTTGTTTCCATGAATTTTTTTAATTCTTCTTAATATCTGGTTGACCCATTCATTCTTTAGTAGGATGCTCTTTAGTCTCCATGTATTTGAGCTCTTTCTGACTTTCCTCTTGTGATTGAGTTCTAGTTTCAAAGAATTGTGGTCTGAAAATAGGCAGCAAATGATCCCAATCTTTTGGTACTGGTTGAGACCTGATTTGTGACCTAGGCTGTGATCTATTCTGGAGAATGTTCCATGGGCACTAGAGAAGAATGTGTATTCTGTTGCTTTGGGATGGAATGTTCTGAATATATCTGTGAAGTCCATTTGGTCCAGTGTATCATTTAAAGTCTTTATATCCTTTTGATCTTTTGCTTAGATGATCTGTCCATTTCAGTGAGGGGGGTGTTAAAGTCCCCTACTATTATTGTATTGTTGTCAATGTGTTTCTTTGCTTTTGTTATTAATTGGCTTATATAATTGGCTGCTCCCATGTTAGGGGCATAGATATTTACAATTGTTAGATCTTCTTGTTGGATAGACCCTTTAAGTAGGATATAGTGTCCTTCCTCATCTCTTAATATAGTCTTTCATTTAAAATCTAATTTGATATAAGGATTGCCACCCCAGCTTTCTTTTGGTGCCCATTAGCATGGTAAATGGTTTTCCACCCCCTCATTTTCAATCTGGAGGTGTCTTGGGTCTAAAATGAGTCTCTTGCAGACAGCATATCAATGGGTCTTGTTTTTTAATCCAATCTGAGAGCCTGTGTCTTTTGATTGGGGCATTGAGCCCATTTACACTCAGGGTAACTATTGAAAGATAGGAATTTAGTGCCGTTGTATTGCCTGTAAGGTGACTGTTACTGTATATTGTCTGTGTTCCTTTCTGGTCTATGTTGCTTTTAGGCTCTCTCTTTGCTTAGAGAACCCCTTTCAATATTTCTTGTAGGGCTGGTTTTGTGTTTGCAAATTCCTTTCGTTTTTGTTTGTCCTGGAAGCTTTTTATCTCTCCTTCTATTTTCAGTGACAGCCTAGCTGGATATAGTATTCTTGGCTGCATATTTTTCTCATTTAGTGCTCTGAATATATCATGCCAGTCCTTTCTGGCCTGCCAGGTTTCTGTGGATAAGTCTGTTGCCAGTCTAATGTTTCTACCATTGTAGGTTACAGATCTCTTGTCCTGAGCTGCTTTAAGGATTTTCTCTTTGTCTCAGAGACTTGTAAGTTTTACTATTAGATGTCGGGGTGTTGACCTATTTTTATTGATTTTGAGGGGGGTTCTCTGTGCCTCCTGGATTTTGATGCCTGTTTCCTTCCCCAAATTAGGGAAGTTCTCTGCTGTAATTTGCTCCAATATACCTTCTGCCCCTCTCTCTCTTTCTTCTTCTTCTGGGATCCCAATTATTCTAATATTGTTTCGTCTTATGGTATTACATATCTCTCGAATTCTGCCCTCGTGATCCAGTAGTTGTTTATCTCTTTTTCTCAGCTTCTTTATTTTCCATCATTTGGTCTTCTATATCACTAATTCTCTCTTCTGCCTCATTTATCCTAACAGTTAGAGCCTCCATTTTTTATTGTACCTCATTAATAGCCTTTTTGATTTCAACTTAGTTAGATTTTAGCTCTTTTATTTCTCCAGAAAGGGTTTCTCTAATATCTTCCATGCTTTTCTCAAGTCCAGCTAGTATCTTTATAATCATCATTCTGAACTCTAGTTCTAACATCTTAGTAATGTCCATATTGATTAGGGCCCTGGCAGTCAGTACTGCCTCTTGTTCTTTTTCTTGAGGTGATTTTTTCCGTCTTGTCATTTTGTGCAGAGGAGAATAGATGAATGAGAGAACAAAATGCTAACAGGGTAACAACGACCCCAGGAAAATATACACTAAACAAATCAGAAGAGACCTGAAACCAGGGAAAAAGAAAGGGAAAGAAAGAAAAAGGAAAAAGATAAAGATAAAGAAAAAGATAAAAAAAAAATATGATCAAATATGATCAGGCTGGGTGCATAGATCAGTGCCACACACTAGATTTTGGGCATATTTTGGTCTGTTAGAAGAAACTGCCTCCCAAAATTTTAAAGAAAGGAAAGCTTATATGTGTACAAAGATAAGGGTAAATATGATGAAGGGATGGAATATGAGTGTAAAGATGAAAATTATAAAAGATTTTATAAAAGTAATTGATAAGATAAGTTTGTTGAAAAAAAGAGAAATTAAAAAGAAAAACATAGGGAGAGAATGTGATCAGGCAGGAGACTAGAACTAAGCCATACACTAGAGATTTAGGGTACATTTTGGTCAGTTAGAAGAAACTGTATCCCAAAATTTTAAAGGACGAACAACTTATATATATATATACATACCAAAAATAAGGTTAACTACTATGAAGGGATAGAATATGACTCTAAAAATGAGAAATAAAAAAAGATTTTTAAAAAAGGGATTGATAAGATGTTGGTTTAAAAAGGGAAAAAGAAAAATTAAAAAAAAAAGAAAACAAGATAATTAAAAAAATTAACTTTAAAAGACTAAAGAATCATGGTAAAAAAGCCATGAATTCTATGTGCAGTATTCCCCTAGCGCTGGAGTTCTGCCATTCTCACTGATCGGTAAACTTGGTCTTGGCTGGCAGTTCTTGCTGATCTTCTGGGCGAGGGACCTGTTGCCATGGTCCCAAACGTCTTTGCCAGAGGCAGAATTGCCCTGTCCTTGCCGGTCTGGGCTAAGTAATCTGCTCAGGTTTGCTCTCAGGAGCCTTTGTTCCCTGCAAGCTTTCCGTACAGCTTTGGAGGATGAGAGTGAGAATGGCAGCCTCCCAATCTCTGCCCCAGAGGAGCCGAGAACTTGGGGCCCCACTCCTCAGTGCACCCGCAGAGAAAAGCAGTCAATCACTCCCGTCTCCCCGGTCTCCGGCCACACTCTGTGCTCACCTGGCCTGTGACCAAGCGTTTCTATCTCTGGCACCCGACCTGGTGTGGAGTCTCCAAACCCAGCAGATCCCTGTGGTGTGCTCCTGCACCGCTCCTCCCGGGGGAGGAAGGTGAGTCTCCCCGGATCTGCCGCTTGTTGGGTCCCTGCTGGAGGAGCAGGGGCCCGACTGTGCCGCGGATCACGGTTTTGGCAACCCCCAGCTGAGAGCCCCCACCTGGGCTCCACCTCTGCAGCCGGCTTCCCTGCTCTGATACCTGGGAGCTCCGCCACACTCAGGCACCCCCGGTCTTTCTGTGACCCCGAGGGTCCTGAGACCACACTGTCCCGGAGGGTTCCACCCCCCGCTTAGCCACCAGAGTGACGTCCCTCAGCAGAGCCGACTTCTAAAAGTTCCGATTTTGTGCTCCGCGGCTCTATCACTTGCCAGAAGCTGCGACGGAGGCCCCTCCCCCGCCGTCTATCCTCCCGAATATCGCCTCGGATTCACTTCTCCGCACGTCCTACCTTCCAGAAAGTGGTCGCTTTTCTGATGAGAGAGTTGTTGCTCTTCTTTTCTTCGATCTTCTGTTGAGTTCGTAGGTGTTCAGAATGGTTTGATCCCTATCCAGCTGAATTCCTGAGACCAGACGAAATCCAGGTCTCCTACTCCTCTGCCATCTTGCTCCTCCTCCAAAAAAGAATATATTATAT
This sequence comes from Neomonachus schauinslandi, assembly GCF_002201575.2. NCBI lineage: Eukaryota > Metazoa > Chordata > Mammalia > Carnivora > Phocidae > Neomonachus > Neomonachus schauinslandi. The sequence goes on from NC_058403.1 coordinate 138,754,453, forward strand.
TCATAAGAGTATATAGTTGAATTTTATCCTTCCAAAATTCATATGTTGCACTCCTAAGCCCCAGTACCTCAGAGTGTGACTTTATTTGAAACAAGGGTTATTGCAGATGTAATGAGTTAAATTAAGATGAAGTCATTAGGATCAAACTTAATCCAATATAACCGAAGTTCTTATAAAAAGTAGAATAAGTGGAAAAAGTGCTTGGACATAGAGACAAGCACACAGGGAGACTGCCATGTGAAGATAAATGTAGGGATGCTTCTCTAAGCCTAGGAATGTTAAATATTGCCAACAAATGTGTGTGTGTGTGTGTGTGTGTGTTTTATATCCTTTTTTCTGATCAGTTTTAGTTTCTGTTGGAAAGTTCCAGATTTTCTGGGACACCACTTCTTCCTACCACCTGACTACTATAATGTTTTTTTTTTTACAATTTTCTATCCACAGTGTTTTGTTTCTTAACATTTTATCATCTTTTCTGGATCTCAATGAAATAATCAGCAAATACAATATGAATTTGAAGCTATCTTTTATAGTTTTGGCTATCATCAGGGTGTATACTATATGTTATAGTTGAGTGCTAAGAACTAAAGCAAGAGTGAAAGTGAGTAAATGGACAGAGGGAGGGGGCTGTATGTGATCCAGAGAGGACACATCAGTTTTCTCACTGACCAGGTCAATGCTTCATGAAGAATAATGCACTCTGTGTGAGCAAGCACTTATCACTTTCATCAGGAGGAAGACTGGCTTCTCTCTGGGTGATGGAAATGATAAATAACCTTAGACAGGGTAGGCTGTTTATTACACACTGGTGCATTCACAAAGCGCTTGGTCAACTCTCCTGGAACAACAAAATTGGACCAGCTATCCATTCTGGTTTTCAAAAGTTTTTTCACACAGGAGGGCATTCTGTTGGCAAAGTCATAAGTGATGTAATTCATATCACAGTCTAACATTCAGAATCAGACTGGGGGTGTCCTGCTGACTTGATCTTTTCATGCTATTTCTCAGACTCTCAAGTAGGTATAGCAGTCATATCATTGTAGACTAGAATTTTCTGACCCCTTTACGGAACCACAGTTGGGCATCAGATGGAAGTCTGTACCTCCACATATTATGTGCAAACTATTTTCTCTATGTGCACATTTTAATAGTGAGACTCCATAGGGCACCTGGGTGGCTCAGTCGGTTAAGTGTCTGCCTTTGGCTCAGGTCATGATTCTAGGGTCCTGGGATCAAATCCTCCATCAGGCTCCCTGCTCAGCTGGGAATCTGCTTCTCCCTCTGCCCCTCCCCCCACTCATGCTTGTGCTCTCTCTTTCTCTCTCGCAAAATAAATAAATATCTTTTAAAAAAACTAATGATGTACTATATGTTGACTAACAGAACGTAATAAAAAAAATAGTGAGACTCCATAGCTTTCAATGGATTCTCCAAAAGTTCTATGCCCCTTTTGCCTCAACAAAAAATAACACAATAGGCAAGTTCCATTGGAGTTCTCTAAACATGTGCACCGTTGGCCTTGTTTTTCTTTTTGCTGATGGTCATCACAGAGAGGTGCCAAAGATATATTTTTGTGAACACCATTTTTAAAAGCACCAGAGATCCCAGGTGTTGTGTGTACCATGTACTGTCCTAGGAGAGAAAACTGTTCCATGTTACAGAACACTGCAGCATGCATGAGTGGCTGGACCATGCAGTGAGTATGCCACTATCCTGGCCAAATGACATTAATCACTAAATTCATCCAGAATCTAAGAATGTTAGAAGTTGTCATGTGTAAATTCAACTTTGTTCATGCCTATATTCAAGAACTGTCTCTGACAGAAAGTAGACATGATTCTAAGTCATTGTCATTAGTCAGGTGCCTGCAAATCAATGTGTTGCTGGAATCCATCTCAATTTTACAGTGGGATTTGCAATTGTTAATATAAGTACCCACATGTTAGCTAGATTCATCAAAACTGTGAGTATTCTTTGAATATGAGACAAAAACATTCTGGGTTAATTGTCTTATCTTATTGATAACAGATGTTGAGATACAGGGTCAAAAATTGTTTATTGAAGTTTGTTATATTTTGTGTAAGTTGCCAAGGAAAGGACCAGATTTAACTTTTTCAGAATGGAGTTAGATTTTGTCCAGCTTGAGGGAAAATGGTCAAGTTAAGCTTTGGTAGGATCCAGCTTAATGCTTCTATGGATAATTTTATTTTGACAACTTTTTCAAGTTAGTTCAGGTATTTAAAAACATGAATAAAATTCAACACATGAGTACTGGGGAAAGTACTATCTTCAGGAATGGCAAAGAAAGCTATTAATACCCTAAATATATAATTACCTCTTAAAAATATGAAAAATTTTCCCATGATTAAAAAATATCCATATATCCATAAGACAGACAGTTCACAAAAGAATAAACACAATTGAATGATTAATATATGAAAAAATTTTAATTTCATTAGTAATTAAAGAAATTCAAAATACTCAGTTGTTTTTTTATGCCCTGATATTTAAAAGTTAAAAGTGATAATACTAAGTATTGCAAAAGATTTGGAGCAATGATGCTCTCATAAATGGCACCATTTGTTTGGATGGCAATCTGTCAATAAATCACAAAAGCTTTAAAATGTGCATACCTTTTGAGTAAGAAATTGTATTCATAAAAATGTAACCTAAGGAAGTGATTAGTGAAAAAGATATTCCTTATAATAATATTTATAATAACAAATAGTTAAAAAATCTCTTCAATCTCCAAAAATAAAGATTGTTTAGTTGGGACTCCATCAAATAATAGAATATTAAACAGACTTTAAAGATTTAAATGTGGAATTACATTTACAACATAGGCAGATTTTTACTGTGTTGCAAAGAAATAGAAAACAGATTATGATACTATAAAATATGATCATATATTTGCATAAATAGATATATCTATCTTTCTATATTTCTACAAAATGGGGGAAAAATCTAAAAAGGCATACACCAAATGTTAACGGTGGTTGTTTCAAAATAGTGGAAATATGAGTTGTATTTATATTCAGTTTTGCTTCTGTGTGTTCAACTCTTTCTACAATGAGCATCCATTGTTTGTATAACAGAAGTAAAAATTAATTTTAGAAATTCTGTGTGCATTTTCCTTCATTCTTTTAGCATTGGCAAACTATCTGAAGACACTCTGAGTACTAACATTTAAGTGTATGTATATTGAAGAGAAAAAATACTGAAGTCCTTTCTGATCCTCAACTCCACTGAAAAAGAGAGTTTGACAATGTATAATTAAGTAGAATAAATAAGTAAAATTGCAGGAATTTTATTGAGTAATATAAACAGTAAATAAAAGTTCATCAGGAGATTGGGAATAACGAAGGGGCCAATCTGGGAAAGTTGGATTTTCCAAGTGCCTGTGAAAGGTGACTTAATCCAGGTAATGTATATCTGGCTAGTTTCACCAAATAGAAAAGTGTTTTTTTTTTTTTTAAGATTTTATTTATTTATTTGAGAGAGAGAGAGCACATGAAGGGGGGAGGGTCAGAGGGAGAAGCAGACTCCCCGCCGAGCAGGGAGCCCGATGCGGGACTCGATCCAGGGACTCCAGGATCATGACCTGAGCTGAGGGCAGTCGCTTAACCAACTGAGCCACCCAGGCGCCCCTAGAAAAGTGTTTTATGGCAAAATTGTTCCAACTTTCAGGTTAGATTTCTCCCTTACTTGTCATCTTATCCATTGTTATGTGGCCAGTTGAAACCTTTTATGGAGTAATTAAGCACAGAATTACTACTGCAACCAAAAAGCAGAGAGAACAAAAGTTTTACTTAACCATACCAACAAGAAGAAACCTTTTCTAATTTCCATAGATTTAAAACCTCTTGCAGAATTTGCTACGTAGGCATTAGCTGACCCTTACATAGTTCCATGTAGACTTAGCTGAAGTCTGTTGGAAATATTTTCTTCATAGCAGCCATGTAGCTTTGAAGGGGAGGAAAGCCTTTGATCAATAAAAACCTTGGCAAGTATGGTTTTAAAGGCTCCTGACTACTCCAAGTTGTTCAAAGAAAGGTTATTTAGGGTAATCCCAATTCATGCTGCCAAAATTTCATGGAGTGCCTCAGGAAAGTATAGGTGTCCAAGAAGGGTTTCTTTTCTTGTCTTGCCCCCCACCTGATATCTTGAAGGAAGATTCTATATGCGGATTGCCAGAGAGTTCTCATGTTTCCACATCTTTGTCTTGGGAACAAATAATAAATTAAGTCAGTGTGGAAGACAGAAATGGGAAAAGGCCTGATGTTACCTTACTCAGCATTTTATCAATAAAACTGGGGTTTTTCCAATGGACAGATAAAATGCTGCCTTAGAAATTTCTATGAAGCACTTATTGGATGTGAGTTTTTTTTTTTTCTGTTCTGTTTATTCTCCATGCTATTAAAAATTCAGCAAAAATAGTTTGAAAAAAATCATAATTATATTAAAGTAAGTTAATATTTTAAGCCAACATTTGCTATAGTCTTATAATGACTTTGTTTTAGAAAATAGAAAGGCAAGAAAGATTATCCATCATCTTCCTGTACAGAGATGATCACTTCTAATATTTTTATATATTTTAATCTATGTGTCTTTATATACATAACAGTTTTGCAAATTGGGATCAAATTTGCATACTGCTTTGTAACTAGATTTTCTAAGTTTTAAATCAAAGCTATAAATATTTAAAACATTCTTCAGGCACCTGGGTGGCTCAGTCAGTTAAGCATTCAACTCGGTTTTGACTCAGGTCATGATCTCAGGATTGTGAGATTGAGCCCCGCATCAGGCTCCATGTTGGGTGTAGAGCCTGCTTAAGTTTCTCCTCTCCCTCTATCCCTCCCCCACAAAACAAAACAAAACAAAAACACACAAAAAAATTTCTGAAATATTCTTTGAGAGAAAAAGAAAGCTACATAGTATTTCTTTTTTCCCCCCAAACTTTTATTGAAAAACCAAGGAGGTATGATGCTGTATTCTTTTTCAGAAAAGTCTCTTATACAAATGGAGGCTATGGACACCACTTTCCACCTGAGCTGAGGATTTTCTCTTCTCAAACTTGAGTTCCCCAGAATTCCTCATGGCTTGGTCTTGGGTCAAACTTGGCACCAATGTCCTGGCAAGAGTGCTGGATGCCAGTGGTCCTGGGTTAGCAAGTCCAGCTGATACTTGTCATCTTCATGAGTATCAATGGCTGCCCCACATAGCAGCTGCTTCTTGGCATCTTTGGAGGCCAGTACTTAATCCTGGTTCTTCTTCAGTTCTGTCTGGGCAATGATGGCTACCATTTCATCATCTTCATTTACAACAGGTAACTTTTCCTTCTTGCTGCACTGCAGAATTTTGTTTGCTTCCTTCAATGTGATGCCTATAGGAGCTACCACCAAGTCTTCTTCCTTCATCAGGATCCCTCCCAAAAACCAGCCACGCTCCTCCTCCTTGAAAAAATCAACTCCCCATCCAGCCTGTGTTGGTGGTTGGGATACATGCTGGGCTTTGGCTTCAAACACATCCTGCACTCAATCCTTGGGGCTGAGGACTCAGGGTCTGTGATGAATCCGTGCTCATATTTCTTCATTTTCTAAACTTCATTGGCTTGGACTTCAGGCATACAGTTGTGATGGATAAGCCAATATCTCTTGTAAGGACCTTTGTGATGGCCATGCCAGCCTCTGTGACTGTCTCCATGGTTGAGGAAACCAGTGGGGTCTTCAGAGTGATCTATTTTTTTTTTATTTTAAAGTGTTTTTTTTTTTATTTCATTTGATTTTTAAGTAAACTCTACACCCAACATAGGGCTCAAACTCATGACCCCAAGATCAAGAGTTGCATGCTCTACTGACTGAGCCAGCCAAGCACCCCCAGAGTGATCTTTTTGATCGGAGCAGAGGTCGGGTCCACCTGGTCTGCAGTGAAGTCAGCGTACCCAGCGTGAATGTGAAAGTCATTGTAGGTGATGCCATCCCCACAGTTGAACAGCTGATGAACAGTTCCATGAGCCCATTGTCTGGGACATAGATGTGCCCCCCAATCAGGTAGTGGGCCATGGCTAGTGTGCGGCAAAGCTACATGTGTCTGAGGACCTGGCTGCAGAACAGTACTTCTTAATTTATGCAAATCCCCTATTCTATGGATATGTGAAGGAGAAATCAGTGATCTAGGCACTGTGAAGATACAGTGGCTAGTAAGATACAGTCTATGATCTCAGTCAGCTTGTATTCTAGTAGTGAAAAGGCCAGAGAGGAGTAAACAGAAATAAAGATGCCTATCACGAGCCATGTAAAAAGAGAGAAAATCCAGGCCATGTTCATGGAGTATCAAGGGATAAGACAGCAAGTCTGATTTGGAGGGTCAGAAGGGGGTGATGTAATGGTCAGTATGATGACAGAATGCTTCTTACACCATGTCTCTGTAGCCAAGTTCAAATGAGTTAACTGCCTAAAATAGTGCCTATCATGTACTAAGTGCTCAGAAGGTTCCACTCTTACTAGTGTTGTTGTTATTGTCAATACTGTAATTGTGTGGCAATTGAAAGAAAACACTGGCTATGATACCCTTTATTTGAACCCTCCTCCAGCTTCAGCCCCAAATTCAACAGGCCATGCATTTTCTGTAGCAAATGGGCTTCAATACTCAGCTACTGCATCCACTGATGTCAAGAAGTCAAGTGGGCTGCCATCCATTAGGCCCCGGTTAACATTTTCCCTCCAATTTTCTTTTGCCTAAAATGATCCAAGGAGCCATAAACCTGAAGAGAGTATTTAATTACTTCAATAAGATAGGCCCATGGTCCTCCATGCTGGTTTAATGACTGCATTTCCATGCTTTTGGAATCACTTACAATATGCATTTTAAACCAGTGACACTTATTTCCTTTTATTATTGTTCCCACTCTGTTAATACGTGTTTATCTTACTTCAGTCTCTGTAGCCTTGAAACAAGTACTTATTAATCAGAAGCCATTTAAATGCTGATATGCCATGTTCTACATTAAGGAAACTAAAAGAACATGAAGCAGCCAAGTACACATAGGCGCTTTTCCTCTTAATTAAAAGCTGCTTTGTATATATAATTCCTTTCCTGGCATTTTATGTGGAGATATTCAAATTTAGATTCAATGAGGATAGGGTAATTATAAACCTATAAGAGTCTTATTTTAGGGACTTTACTCAGTGATAGATGACAAGTTAATATATCATGACTAGGTGTTCACTAATGGACTTCTGCAAATTTTTAGAGTGAAATCTCTGTGTAGAGACCATGGTTTCTCTTTCTGATGTGGAGTGCTAAGGACCCCAAACACACTCACTACTTTGGAAAACATCTCCAGGCCATTGTCTTGATTGGCTTTCAATCTTCCTGCAGACTTTGATGTGCATCTTGGAGATGCACTGGTTCATGATCCAACATAAATTCTAAAGACTGCAGTCTGTGGTAAATTAGTGGTAGGGAAAAGGGACTTCCTGAAGTGGCTGCAACCATCCCCTATAAACACAAAAATGAGAGAAACAGAGCTAGAAGAGCTTATAAATAGTAATGTAAGTTGGCCTGATCTCTAGATAGCACACTGTTTGACAATAAAAATCCTGGCTATAAGACGGGAAGGAGTCTGAGCATTCTACCATAAGACGCCCAGAGCCAAATCCAAATACTTCCATTCCCTTAGCTAGTCTCTTTCATGGAACACCCCAAAAGTTGTGGGGAATCTTTGGGGGCAAATATGCTGGGTTTTTAATGAGCACTCTAGGAGGCAGACCCTGCATACATCTTAGAAGTAGCTTCAGTACATCCAGCCCTTACACACACACATACACACACACACACAGAAAGATTGAGAGAGAGAGAGAGAGAGAGAGCTCCATGGGCATCTTGCTAGGTCCTTTGCTGGACTGAAGCAGATTGGGGTGGAAGTAGGCAGCTTAGAGGGAGTGTGAGCAAGCCAAGGACTCCTACAGCATCCTAATACAAATCTTCATATTGTTAAAACAGTAGGAGAAGGAAGAATAGACATCTTCTGGTCCAGCTTTCTATGTTACAAAAGGAATCCAGAGAGGAACAGTCACCTGCTCTAGGATGTACAATATTAGTGCCTGAAATGGAAGGTGAACTCAGTTTTTTTCATCTCTGGTCCTGTATATGTCCATTATATTAGGCTGATTAAAAATAAACAGTACTCGAAGTAGATTCCCCCCCTGAAAATGCTTTTCTTCACTTCAGAATAACTCTCTTTACATTAAAGACCCTCCCTTACGAGAAAAGAACTATAAAAACTTGCAGTAAAAAATGGACTAGATAAAATGGGAGTACAAGGATTTATTTTAGGAAAAACAGATGCCCATTCTCTTATGAGGTCTAGAAAGGAGGTGCATTTCACTGAACAGAGATGGTGTTCAGGCTCAGACCCCTAAATGGAGGCCAGTAAATAATGCACAACAAAGCTGCCTTTGCCTTTTTCTTAATGTAAAAGTTTCCATACTAATAGAAATTAGATGTAGTATGACCAAACCCAAAAGTAAACAAAGGCTTAGCAAAAATTTTCTTCTATATGTAAGGGGTCAATGATGTACTCCATTTCTGGCCAATACACTTGGCAAATAGCCCAACCATCATACCTTTGATATGGTTTAAACATTGATTGTCTTTAAAGATAGTTCAAGAAATTAACAAAATTCAACGCGAAGACATCAATTAAATCCATTTCTAGTGAGCTCCACAAACAGGGAATACTCAAAAGAGGCTGTATGCTACTATGGAGTCTGATTTGTTTTCTGGACTTAACACCTATTTAAATATGATATTTCTTCCCCAAATTTAGAAAGTACAGTATTGTGCTAGGCTCACTGAGATGACTTAACTACCTAAAAAATTTCATCAGCATAGATTTGAGGTCATGAACGTTAAAATAGCAGGAAGTGGCTTTCTATAAAGTTCAGAATCATAGCAACAAATTTTCCTCTCACATCTTATCAAGTCCCAGGCACCTGCCCATGAAATTGGCAACAGAAAGATATTCTGCACTGCCAATTACAGGTTTCTTGTCATCTTGCCAACTTGCTTTGTCTCCACAACCTGGCAAAATGTGGCTATTGGCAGGAAAGTGAATATTTGAAAATGATTACAGTATATAGGGATTTTTGGTTCCATAATGTCTAATTGAGTAATTTAAAAACTGTTTTAGCACTAGGGATAGATTTGCTTTCTACTTTATAATATGTGACATGCTCTGTAATTTGAGCCCTTTGGCCACTAGTCCCTCAAAGAAAGAACTAGGATGGGGTCCTCAATGCATGATATCTGTAACAAGGTTAATTCAGAGAAATATTAATGACCTCTGTACTTTGGACTTCCATGGTCATAACCTTCCCTCTAGCTAACCTGAGATATCCGACTGCCTGCTGCTGCAGAGAAAGGGGACAGAAAGCCAGAATTTTCTAAATATCTTGACCATTTCTGGAACCAGATCTTCCGTAAAGTGTAAAGAAAGTACCCAGCCCTCTATGGCGGCTGCACTATTTGGCCTGTTGCCTAGGGTAAGAGAATATTGCAAATAGGAAATGGGAAAGCCAAACCCAGTTATTGTGGTTTGAAAGGGTTGTGAGGGATGAAAGGCTGTAAGGAAGGATGGGGGTGGGGGAATGGGGAATGTAAGCAGCCCAAAGAGACACTAGGGTGTTAGGTGAGGGAAACACCAAAAACAGGGGGCTGTTTTTTAAAATTCACATTAAAGCGTCCATAAGATAATGGTGTCATAGGTGGTCATCAACCATATCAAACCACATCAAAGTAAAATTAAAAGCACTGAAGTATCAGCTTTCCTGATGGCTTGGTTCTCCTATGGCTAGAGGTTCTAAAAGGATGACAGCAGCATCAACATCACCTGGGAACATGTTAGAGATGCAAATTCTTGGACCCCACTCCAGACTTACTGAACCAGGAACTCTGAGGGTAGGGCCCAGCAGCCTGTGTTTTGACAAGTTCTCCCGGTGTTTCTTGAGGACCACCATCCTATGGCATGATCTGAGGGTCAGAAATTTCCACAGGTCCCTGAAGGCAGATGCTTGAGCTGAAGTCAAGTGTCTCTGCCTTAGGGCCTACCAGGTGAGAGGCAAGGGGCCTGTCATGTAGAACACCTAGGCCAAGGGCTGGATGGCGAATGTGAAGGTATTCAGAGGTCTTTGTGACAGCACTTAGAACAGAAGTTGAGACCATCAAGGAACACAGCTGAACCTAGACCCAGCTAAGAGAGAGCAACCTGCCTACTTAAGGTGCAAATGGTAATAGGTCATACATCACACAAGCTATCAGACAAGGGACATCTCCTCAGAAAGATACCTGAGGAAGCAGAAGACACACAGCAATGCAGGAACTGCTTCACTCTCCAACCATGAAGTCCCACTGGTGACATCTATCCCATCTCACACCCCAGACACCCTCTTGGAAGCACCATCTTGGAAAAGGACAATGGAACTGAGAGAAAAGAAGAAAGTGTACAGCAGTCTTATCTGAAAAGACATAGTTCTTTTCCAAAAAGACCATTTAGGATATTCAGAGACCTGATAAAGGGTTCAACTTTGAAGGACCAAATGTTTATACTGGAAGGAAATGTAAAAATCTGGAACTTCATTAATTGGCACGTCTGAGTTGTTCCCATTCCTTAGGGGGACAGGGCTTATAAGGAAGTTGAGGCCAGTGCTAAATAAACTGTGTGTCTGAAAGCACATGCATACATTTGTAACTATGCTATGCACTTTTGCAGCTTTGTAGTACAGTACTTGCATTTTTGCTACCCAGAATGCTCTCTGGAAATCAAAATATTTCAGTATAGAATGATAGCATGAAATAATTTAAAAAGGGATCTTAAAATTGTGAGAACTGCTCATGACATTTTTACAGTTTGCCCTTGGCAAATTCTCCTCCATCGCCCCTCTCTTAAAGATAAACCATCAAACAGCTTTGCCAACTGACGCAGAGCCCTCAGGTGGAGGGAGTTTGACAATATCAGAATGGTGGACAAATTGGGAAGTGTCAGGCAGGAATTCCATATTCGGAGACCCAGTTAAGCAGAATATGATGGGCCTAAAATAAATGAATACAGAATAAAACAATAGGCAAGAAAACAATAGATTTCTTTGTTACTGGGATTAGTCAGTTTGCACTGGATTTTTCAATTACTTCTATGCCAAGAGCATGATCTTGGAAAATCTCACCAATGTACCTCAACTGAGAAATATTAAAAGCTCTTTATAAAAAATCCAGGCAGTATGTTTAAATATTTATGAACAATTTCTATAAATGACTGCTGGCCGGTTGTAATAATTAGGTGTATTCAGATGATATAATAATCTTTCCATCGCTTGAAAATGTGCTGACTATGTAATACTCACCCTGAAACAGCCTCTGCTCAGTGTGCTGACCTGCTTTTTCTTTCTGGAAAGATTGGCTTTTATTATTAGTTAAATTTTCAGAAAACTTTTTAGTTGAAGTATCAATTTTATATAAATTAAATTCACAAATCTTTATATATAGCTCAGTACACTTTTACATATGTATACACCCACCTGAACTCCACCCAGATCGAGATGTTTCTAGTGCCCCAGAAGGTCCCTTGTCCTCTTCTAAGGAAATAACTCCACCCTAAGCTAACTATTGTTCTGATTTCTATTACTGTTCATTATTTTTTCCTTTTTCTGAATTGAGGTAAATGGAATTAAATAGTAATGATGTTTTCATGATTAGGTTCTTTTACTCAAAATTATGTCTTTATGATTCATCTGTATTGTTGCATTTGGTACTAATCTGTCTCTTTTCGTTGCTGTGTAGTATTCCATTTTAGGACTATATCATAATTTTCTTTTCATGGACATTGGTTCATTTCCAGTTCTTAACTCTTACTAATAAAACTGCCATGATCATTCTTGTACAGGTCTTTTGATGAACATAAGCATCCATTTCTCTTGGGTATAAACCCAGGAGTGGAATTTCTGTGTCAAAGGATATATGCTTATTTAGCTTTAATAGCCACTGCTGGATTTTCAAAATGATTGTACCAATTTATACTCTTATCCAAAAGGCTGGCTTTTTAAATGAGAGAACATACATTGTTTGCTTTCAAGACAGACCTTGCTCAACACTGACTTCCTTGGGATGGTTTGTCCATAGTTACCTAGGTGGGCATAAATGCTCCAGAGAAGAAAGTTTTTCACTTGTCTAATTCAATTTCAAATTCAACTATGTATCCTTCAGGAAAAGATGGTTCGGGCAGGAAGCAATTTAATATATAGGGTCAGCTTCTTTTACCCCAACTAATACATTTCTTTTTAAGCCTTTATTATTTTTTTCATGTTGAAAAGTATATATGGAAAATCGGGGAGGCTATGCATGTGTTCAGGTGAGCGGTATATGGGAAATCCCTGTACCTTCCCCTCAATTTAGCTAAAACCATTCTAAAAGAAATAAACTCTTAAAAAAAAAATATGTACTCACTGCAGAAAAATCAGAAAACACAGGAAAGCATATACAAGAGGATCAAGACCCCTAATCTGACTGTGACTTGTCAGACTATATGCTTCCAGAACTTATTTGCACATGGAAGAGTTCTAGCTATATGAAAATCATTTCTTTACCAAGGTTTTGTAACTTGTGTTTTTGTTTTCTGTTTGCTTCTTTGGTTTTATTTAACTATATTCACGGAATCTTCACACATCAATAATTATAAATATGCATCATATTTAATGGCAGCAGGGAATTTTATTGTACATAAATAACATAATTGATTTAACTATTCCCCTACTGATGGATGTTTATATTGATGCTTTCTCTTTTAAAAACAATGACATGGTAAGCATCTTTATGTATACATCTTGTGCACATGTTAAATTATTTTCCTTAGGATAAATTTCCAAAGTTTTATTTCTAAGTCAAAAGTGATACATATATTCAATTTTAATATAGATTAACAAAACATTGTACCAAGATACATCTCCAGCTATATATGAGTGCAATTTCCAAACTCCCAAGTAGTTGGCTGCAACATTCTTTTTAATCATTTTACTAGCCTTAAATAATACCCATTTTTATTAATATTTACTTAACTACAAATAAAATTAAAATAGTTCCATAATTCTGTTCACCATTTGGAGTTATAAAAAAATACTTTGTAAATTCCTTGTTTGCGTCATTAGTCCATATTACTTTTGCTATATAAAAATTTTTGTATGTAGAAAATCTATTAACATGTCTGCCACATTTAAATATTTTCTTTTTTTATTTTTAGCAAATTGGTATTTTCATTATCCAAGTCTTTATTTATATTCTCCACTTGAATATTGTGATTTTTTCACATATTCTTCACAATTCTTATTAAATTCAGTCCTGATGTATTTTGCATGATTGCTGCTAATTTGAGTTGAATTATTTTGATCACATTACTTTATTCATTATGGTACACACTAATTATTTATTAAGGTATTGTTGATTATTAATATATATGAAAGTGATTGATATTAATTTATTTCTGTGGTCAGCACTCTTCCTAATAGTTATTTTTAATTCATACACATTTTCAGTTGATCCTCTTGGTTTTCCCTGCCCAATAATCAAGTTATATGCAAATTATGATAAAGTTATTTTCAACATTTATAGCTTTTATTTTGTTCTATTTGGAACAGTGGAACACCTTTAGACCATTGGAAAATCATAGTGAAAAAGGAAATCTCTGTCTTTTTTATTTAACTTATTTCACTATTAATCTCAATGATGGCATTGGATTTGAGTTATGATGTTTTTCCAAAGTCATATTAAGGGAATATCTTATTTCTTCCTATTTTTAAAAAAACATTTTGTCAGGCATAGGTAATAACTTTTACCTAAAACATATAAACACATCTTGAGATGGTCATATGACTCTTTAAGTAAATGGTAAGTTGATTTATATTAATACAACTGAACTGCTCTTGCATTTAAAGTATAAACTCTACTTTGTCATGGAGCATTTTTCTTTTTATATACTCTGGGATTGAATTGCTAATGTTTGGTTGAAAATTTAGACTTTATATTTGTAAGTAAGATTATAGGTCCACAGTTCTCTTGCTTGGAAATCCTCTTAGGTTTTTCTATCAGAGTTATGCTAACTTAGTAAAATAAATATGGTAGCATCCATTCTTTTCTTTATCCTGTGAAATATTTTCAGTGGAAAATGCCATTTCTATTTTCTTCCAATAATACCTATATTACACATTATTATATGCCAGGTACTGTGCTGGGTATTGGAGATACACACATGAGTAATAAAGATATGGTGGCTTTTTGAGAAGAACTTATAGTGGAATCTGTTCCTTAAAAGTTTGAAAGAATTAGCCTGGCCCCATTTTTTGGGGAGTGGAGGAGAGTGCAGGCAGTTTTTGACAAATTTTCTTATTTTTTTCCATTTTAATGGCTATATTCCAGTTTTCTACTTTTGTCATTTATGTTTTCTTGGAAAATTATTCCTCTCAAGGAGAGCTTGGTAGTGGCTTTTAAAAATTAGTCTCTCTATCAATGATTATATCTTAGCTCCTAATTAGTATGTTTCAGGTTTCTTTTTCTTTCCTTTGAATTCAAGTGATGTTATTGTGTGTGTGTGTGTGTAATATAGAGCAAGGAACAAATTACCCTCCTATCACCACAGTTTTGTCACATTATCAATAATTTGCCAACTCTGAGAGGGAATACATTGAAGATGATAGGTTTTTTGAAGATCCCTGTGCTGTGTGACCTTGGGCAAAGAATTTAGTTCTTGCCTGGGAATCAGTTATCTAATCTACTACTTCAGAAGAATATGAATTTCCTAAGACCAGGAGCCATTATTTCTTGAATCTGCCCCAAGACCTGGGACAGTGACTCTTACACAGCAGGCTTTCAGTAACAATTTGTTGAACTGAATTCTCTGCTGAAGGGCAAAGAGCTTGATGAGACGATTTCTTGAGGAACATTTCAGGTCTAAGAGCTATGATCCTATATTAGAGGAACAATTACTGTATGAGAAAGTAAGTATTGTCAAAGAGGTAAAGACATCGCAGAAGTATATAGACCAACTAGGTTTTCCTTCTTATGAATCATCCAGCAACATTATCACTCATTCTTAATTTAATCATTAACTAACTACATTGTTGGGAAAATAATGAATTATTTTAAGAGTCTCATGCTCTACCGACTGAGCTAGCCGGGCGCTGAAAATAATGAATTATTTTATTCTGAACATTATAAAGCCAATTCTTTTAGCCATCACTTTATAAGGAAAAATGAAAGAGTTTAACCATATGACCACAAATAAATAACAAGGTGTTTCACATTCATGCTTAAATCAATGAATTTTCCAGTATCAGTATTTTTTTGTTAGCTGATTTTCCTCAAGCCCTGCCTTCAGTGTGTGTCCAAGTAGGTAATTCATATGATTTTGAAAAAGAGGTAAAGGAAAAAAAGATCTCGTACTTCAATACATCCATGGTTCCCTATTAGGTATTTACTTGAGAGTGAATTTGACAAGTTATGAAAGTAAAACATATTTCTGTATTATTCTCTTTTACTAATGCACTGACCCATGGCTATCTTTGTTTTTTTGTTTTGCCTCATGGAACATTTTCTCCCACATGAAGGTTGTATTTCCAAGAGCAATGCTTAGTGACTTTATTTTATCGTTTTCATTTATTTTAGCTATGAATGGTAAGTATTTTCTCCCACAGTCACCCACAGTGAATAACTGTGTATCATCAACACTATATTTGGGGTAAGCTGTGCCACATCCAACTCTCATGTAAGCAATCACTCACTAAAAATTCTGTGGTGATGTAATCATATTGAAAAAAAACTAAGTACTATTATAATCTTGTAAAGAGTATTGGTCATATTTAAGTGATATTTCTTAAGCCTATAGATTTTTGAAGGATCTTATCAATTTGTTGTATAAACAAGATCAAGAAAAACAAGATCATCCAATTTAACTTACTGAATGATTATCCTTAATTTTTAAAATTATTTTGCTGAATTCTATTAACTGAAACTATAATAGTAAAAGGACTTCTACTTTAGACCCAAGCCCACTTTACCTTTTAAGATGGCAGGGTGATTGGGGAGCAACCTAATATTGTTTTCATCTGGATATTTTTTCTCTCTGAAACTAAGGCAGTTTTCTCTTTGAGGCAAAATAGATGCATATGATCATCTATATGTCTTATTTGATTAGACACAATAAAGACATTCTGCAGACCTCAACTAAAGTCCCTTCCAGCAAAAAGAGATAAAGAAGAACATACATTGAGCTTTAAGCAAAAGTGATCACAGTGTTTTGGGGGAAAAGGGGTAATGACTTGAGGTAAGGAAGTCATTCGTGATAGCTGATGCTAACTGTACTTCTAATATGGATTCCCAAAAGCATTATGGCAAAAACCACTTCGGTTCTCAATATCCCATCCTGTAAAAAGAGGGAGAGGTATGTAATACCTAAGATTTCTTCTAGTTCAGATATTCCGTGATGCACTAATTTGTTTTTTTGAATTCTCATAACTGATGTTCTTACTTGGAGCAATTGTTGGGAAAAGAAAGTAAACTATAACCTGAATGACAAGGATATTTAAGGAAAAGGGCACTAGGTTGATGGTGCAGTAGATATGTATCATCATTCCATGAGGTTTTGGGCTCTCGGCTTCGTTCAGAATTGATGGTTAGAAATATTTATGTGTGACAGGAAACTGAAGAAGCATAAATCAGAAAGAGCTGGTGCATGCTGAGTTCCTGATTTTCATTATGTGGAGAAGCATGCAAAGCACTTTTTTTTTCTTTTTTTTTATTATTATTATTATTTTTTATTCTTATGTTAATCCCCATACATTACATCATTAGTTTTAGATGAAGTGTTCCATGATTCATTGTTTGTGCATAACACCCAGTGCTCCATGCAGAATGTGCCCTCCTCAGTACCCACCACCAGGCTGACCCATCCTCCCACCCCCCTCCCCTCTAGAACCCTGTTTGTTTTTCAGAGTCCATCGTCTCTCATGGTTCGTCTACCCCTCCGATTTCCCCCGCTTCATTCTTCCCCTCCCGCTACCTTCTTCTTCTTCTTCTTTTTTTTTTTCTTAACATATATTGCATTATTTGTTTCAGAGGTACAGATCAGAGATTCAACAGTCTTGCACAGTTCACAGCGCTTACCAGAGCACATACCCTCCCCAGTGTCTATCACCCAGTCACCCCATCCTTCCCACCCCACCCCCCACTCCAACAACCCTCAGTGCATGCAAAGCACTTTTAAGTCTGAGCTCTTCCCCTCACTTTCTTTAAATGACAATGCTCACTGATAGACTTCAGTGATTTTACTGAATACCAAGGCAAGCAGAATTGTTCGTGTGGAATAATATCTGCCAAAACCTCCTTCTGAAGCCCTGACACTTCGCCCTTTTCCAAGTAATCTACCTTATGACAGCACTTTGGCATGAAAGTGAGTTTTCCATTTTGTTGCTTGCTAAATTGAAGCTATTTGATAAATGGCATACACGCCACACAATGGTGTATACAAACGCTGTGATGTTTGACAGAAAGCAATTTTAAAGCTTTTACTTTTGCATTTCATATACTTATAGTCCAAGTTAGCTTGGGAAGTGTCTGGGATGTCACACCATATGCATGCTAATATAAGTTTGAGTGTACATTTCATGTGGGAAGTGTAAGTGTGTATTCTTGTTGCAAACAAAACATGACAAAGAAACACCAATCATGTATTCATCTGCTATAGGATATCAAACTTCACTATGCACTTTGGATTTAGAAATTTTATCAGAAATTAATCTTTTGGGGCACCTGGGTGGCTCAGTCGTTAAGTGTCTGCCTTCGGCTCAGGTCATGATCCCAGGGTTCTGGGATCGAGCCCCGCATCGGGCTCCCTGCTCGGCGGGAAGCCTGCTTCTCCCTCTCCCACTCCCCCTGCTTGTGTTCCCTCTCTCGCTGTCTCTCTATCTGTCAGATAAATAAATAAAATCTTTAAAAAAAAACTTATAAAAAAAAATAAATTAATCTTTCATGCTTTTCAAAAAACAGGATGGATTCTAAGCATCTCACTGACACCTTTCATAAAATAATGATGGTAGGTTTGATAGACAGTTTATACTTTGATCATGCTTGACCGCTATCTTTCAAAAATGGAGCTCTGAAGATGATCAACTTTAAAAAATGCTGACAAGGTACATGAGTTTCCACCTTGTGCTATCACATCCTTTTCTTACATTTTTGGTCTTTCACTTGTCAAATTTAACCTTCCCTAAAACCTTAGTAAGAGAAAAATACCTAGTTACTCTTGAAAGAAATTATATTAGGTGAAAAATGATGGAGACCCATAAATAACAGCTAACTGTCAGTCTTGGTTGCAAGTCAATAAATTTCTGCTCATGTGATTTTGCTTGCAAATTTAGTGTGACTGTATCATGTTTTCTTTTCTGTTATTCTCTTTCCCAATTAAAGCAATAAAGAGGAAGAAAAATGTGGTGAGGTTAACAGGAAATACACACACACACACACACAATTCAGGAATTTGTGGGAACTCCACGTCAAACTAAACAATCATTCTTTGCTGTTGTTCCAGACACAAAAATAAGGTACTTTTTTTGCTGTGTAAATTCTCAGAACACTGTTGAATTGGTGGACAACAGGAAAGCCACTGACCATGATGGAGAACATTAGGGAGGTCTCTACACCTCTGACATTTCTCATAAAATGCAAAAGGGATCTCATGTGGCAAAAAGGAAAGTGAATGGACCGTGAGGCAAAATTCAGCTATGCCTAATACTACCTCTGCCACTTACAGGTTGTATCATCTTGACTAAACCACTTTGGCTTTCCTGAACTTTCTTTCCCTCTTGTGTAAAACTGCCATGGATCTACCTAGTAGGTGGAGTAGGTAGGATTAAAACTGATAAAATGCAAACGTTGTGCCAGACTTAGCCAGTCCTCAATAAATATTATCCCTTTTCCATATTTTCCAGTTACTGCTTGTAGAAATTTTGCCAAGAGAAGTTTTTAAGCAGTGCAAGGTAACTGAGGTCTTCCAATATCAAAAGCTCCTGAAAGGGACCAGGATTTAACCATGAGTAAAATTATTCTTCCTTTTTTGCAGCACTATAGCTGATACTTAAATGGGGGGTTTCATGGCAGGGGTCAAACAGATAGCCCTAGCAGCATATGCTGCCCATTTGTTGATAATTTTTCATTATTAAAAAAATACATGTTGGGCGCCTGGGTGGTTCAGTCAGTTAAGTGTAGGCCTTCAGGTTATGGCATGATCTCAGGGTCTTGGGATCAAGCCCCACATTGGGCTCCCTGCTCAGTGGGGAATCTGCTTCTCCCACTGCCCCTCCCCCCCTCATGCTCTCTCTCTCTCTCTCTCTCAAATAAATAAATAAAAATCTTTAAAAAAGATACATGTTAATTTTAGGAGAAGATACCAAAATAGAAAGAATTTTGTTTTTAACTTCAGTTCCACGGTCCAAAGATCCATTTTGGCACTCTTTCTTTATCATGACATTGGTTTGATTTCTCTTCAGTTACATTTTTTCCTGGCAATTATTTCTCATTTCTGGAAGTGAGCTCCAAATCAAAATAAGATTATTTCTCATTTCTGGAAGTGAGCTCCAAATCAAAATAAGATTATTTCCCCTTGGCACACAAGGCTTTAAATTTTGTGTGAATAATAGAAGGTTAAATCATTGCTCTCCTGAGCTTGTGAGCCATCCAATTGCTTTGGTTTTCATGCTTATAAAAGACATGAAACTATTGAAAAGTTAGACTTTATCATTAACTCAAGTGCTGGTCCTGCCAGTCACCATGTATTATCAATATATCAAACTCCAGTGGTGAAGAAAGCCAGCATCACTACCATTAAAGGACCTGTAAACTCTTTTTTTTTTTTAAAGATTTTATTTATTTATCTGACAGAGAGACAGCGAGAGAGGGAACACAAGCAGGAGGAGTGGGAGAGGGAGAAGCAGGCTTCCCGCTGAGCAGGGAGCCCGATGTGGGGCTCGATCCCAGGACCCTGGGATCATGACCTGAGCCGAAGGCAGACGCTTAATGACTGAGCCACCCAGGCGCCCCAAGGACCTGTAAACTCTTTACAAAGTGGCCTCTAAGTACAGTTTTTAGAGAGTTTACAAGGTGGTTATGGTGTTCCATCAAACCTCAACTCAAATTTTGGAAGGAAGTTCTAAAATTGTTAATGCCATCGAGGATTGGAATAAATTTGAATTTGAATCATAAGTGTTTACTTAGCCTAACCAGCATAAAAAAATGCCATAATTAAACAACAAGTCTTTGCACAGTGATTTTGGGGAAAACTATGGATTCCAAAAATAAATTACTTCCTGGTCTCTCCCTATGGAACCAAAATAAAAGGGAGAGCAATATCTATTATATCTTTAGTGGGTTTTTTGTTCCTTTTAAAGAAGAGGTGCACCTGGGTGATTTTGAAAAATTGTTCATTCTCATATGGATCATAGCATTTCTTACTTGTTTCTTCACACTTTTATTGATAGCATTTGGGTTTTACATGTACATACAATTTTTATAGCTTTTTTCTTTTCTCTGATGGAAAAGCAGTGCATGCTCATTGTAGATCATGCAGAAAATATGGAGATTATAAGGAGGAAAGTAAAAATAATCTCATCACCAGATGTAATAGCTACCATCATGTTAAAATGTTTCCTACATTTTCTGGTTTTGACTTTTTAAAAAATTTTTTTACATAGTTGAGTTAGTATTAATATACAGCTGTATAATAAGATATTGTCACTCTGCTCTTTAACACATATATTTCTCTATTGAAAAATCCTTGAAAACATTATTTTAATTGGTGCATATCATGGAATAAGGATCTATTTAAACATTCTTTTTCTTTTTCTTTTTATTGTGTTATATTAATCACCATACATTACATCATTAGGCTTTGATGTAGTGTTCCATGATTCATTGTTTGCGTATAACACCCAGTGCTCCATTCAATACATGCCCTCTTTAATACCCATCACCAGGCTAACCCATCCCCCCACCCCCCTCCCCTCTAGAACCCTCAGTTTGTTTCTCAAAGTCCATAGTCTCTCATGGTTCGTCTCCCCCTCCGATTCCCCCCCTTCATTTTTCCCTTCCTACTATCTTCTTTTTTCTAAACATATAATGTATTATTTGTTTCAGAGGTACAGGTCTGTGATTCAACAGTCTTACACAATTCACAGCGCTCACCATAGCACATACCCTCCCCAGTGTCTATCACCCAGCCACCCCATGTCTCCCACCCCCCATCACTCCAGCAACCCTCAGTTTGTTTCCTGAGAGAGATTAAGAATTCCTCATATCATTGAGATCATATGATACATGTCTTTCTCTGATTGACTTATTTCACTCAGCATAATACCCTCCAATTCCATCCATTTTTATTTTTATTTTTATTTGTAATAAGATTTTATTTATTTGACAGAGAGAGAGAGCACAAGCAGGGGGAGGGGCAGGCAGAGGGAGAAGCAGGCTCCCCACTGAGCAAGGAGCCTGATGCGGGGCTTGACCCCAGGACCCTGGGATCATGACCTGAGCCGAAGGCAGCTGCTTAACTGACTGAGCTACCCAGGCGCCCCTACATTCTTTTATTTTTTAAATCAGACTATTCCACTCCCTGTCTTCCTCCTATTTTTTAACATTATAAGTAGTATGACAATAAGCATCTATGTGCATAAAACTTTTTTTCTGAGTTTAAAATTTCTCCCTTTTTAATATATTTCTGAAAATTACTGAGCCAATGAGCATAAATGTTTTAAAATGCATTGGATTCCAAAAGGATGATACCTGGTCACTCTCCTCTGAGCATTTTGCAATCGCCTTTTTTTTTTTTTTTTTTATTGCTTGGCTGGTTTTGAGACCTGTGGTGTTCCTTTACCCCTTCCTCCAATAAAGGGTTCTTGAATGGATTGAATGACCTCACCATCAGCTTTTCTTGGTTTTTCAATAAAGGGATAAGGAAGCTCAGAAAGAGTGGGAGGCACATTGACATGATGGACCAAGAAAAGAGAGACAAAAATTCAACATTGAAAAAAGATAAGTGAAGTGATTGACTTCTCACTTAAAAGAAAAACAACTTACCTCATTTGAATCATTGGGGATAAAATAGAATTTCCTAAACTTCCAAGGGATTTTTGCTAATAGAAAAAACAACCCAAACCATTTAGTTCAAAGGTCCTGTTAGAGTTCTCTTACATACCCTTCCCCAGAATCAGAAGTGTCTTTCTTTCATGTTTCTACTTGTGGCCAGGGTTTATTCATTTTCATTTCTGTATGCTATTATTATATGAATACACCACAGCTTATTTATCCATTCCATTATTGAGGGACTTTGGAGTTATTCAGAATCCATGCTGGACATTTTTATGTATGTTTTTGGTGAATGTATATATGTATTTGGGGGGGGCACATACATAGAAGTCTAGCTATTGGATTTTAAGAGATGCATAAATTTGGCTTGAGTAGCTACTTACAAACACTTGTCAAAGAAGTTGTACCAGTATATACGCTTCCACCAACAACGTATGGGAGTTTCAGATGTTCTCCATATTCACCAGCATCTGCAATTTCCTGTCTTTTTAATTTTATCCATCCCATTAGGTATATTATGATATTGCCCTGTGATTGCACTTTGTACTTTCTTAATGATTAATGGAATTGTTCACCATTATGTATGTTGGAAATCTTTTGTAATATAGTTGTTGAAATTTTTTGATTATTTTTTCTAAGTGTCTGGCTTTGCCTTACTGATTTGTAGGAGCTTTTCATATATTCTGGAAACAAGTCTTCTTTTGGATTTATGTACTGCAGATATCTTCCCTTGTTCAGTGTCTTGCTTTTTTACATTATTAATGCCATCTTTTGATAAATAGAAGTTCATAATTTTAATATAGCAAAATTTATCAATTTTCCTTCATAGTTAATACTTTTTGTGTCTTTCTTAAAAGATCTTTGCTTACTCCAAGTTCATAAAAATATTTCTCTGTGTTTCATTTTAAAAGTTTATTTTCTCACTTTTCACATTAAGATCTTCAATATGTGTGGATTTTTTAAGTGATGTGAAATAGGTGTCCAATTTACTGTTTTATGATATCTAATTGACCCAATGCCACTTACTGAACTTCACTGTCACCTTTTTCATTTATCAGTGGACCATATTTTTGGCAGACCTGAGTTTTAGATGGTCACTCTGGCTACAAGGTAGAAAATGGAGCAGGAGGGGAGCAAGAATGGAAATTGGGAGAACAGGGAGGTGGCTTCTATAACAGTACAGGTAAAAATGGGGGTGACTTGAGTTAGGAAGGTAGCAACAGAGATGCTGAGGGACAGGTTAATTTGACAGATGTTTTCAAAGTTGATATATAAATATTAAATGTAGAGTGACACAGAGGGAGGAGTGTGAAAAGGAGGGCAATAAAAAATTACTTTCATGTTTCTGGCTGAAACATCAAGCTAATGGTAATGCCATTCATTGAAATGAAAGAAAAGTTTGATTTGCTAGATTTTACATTGATTTTTCAAGAGCTTACATCTTCCATGCTAGAAGGTTCTTGTACCTCCACTATTAACTTATAAAATTATGACCCTTTCATCGTAACCTAAATAAACTCGAGAGGGTTGAAATGGTCAAATCAAGAACTATTAAATGTATCGTTTGTTTTCAAGGATGACAGAAAAGAAAATAAAAACAAAAATTATTATTATTTGTTAAGTAGAAACCATTTATGTACTAGATAAGGATATAATGAGCCTGATCTTTAGCAAATACTGGATTTCATACCAATACCAAACATCAGCTTCAGCACATCACTGACTCACAAATTCTTTGTGTCTTCTGAAAGCACAGTTCAAAGTCCCTTAGAGTGATTTAATTACAAATTGAAGCATATCCATCCCTTTCTATGTCAATTGAATCCTGGACAACTATTCTCCTGAAGTACCCTGCTACATGTATCAAGGTCTACAGAGGCATTTCCATCCATGCTTGAACCAGGGATTATTACAGCAGTTCATTTCCCAGCGGTGTTCTGTGAGGTGAAAAGTATATTTAGAAATGGTGGGCTGAGAGTAATAATAACATTAATAATTGATGCATCTGCAGTTCATTTAATCTTTGAATTCCACAGCTAAGTTGTCATATCATATTATCTAAATTTCAAACAGACAACCTTCACACTGATTAGCACATCAAGGTAAAGATGGAGCTTGGAAAAACCTGAGGTGGTTTATTATTCAGTTGCATGTTCTATAGCAGAACTTCACAGGCTGGCTGAGATTGGGTTTCAGGTGTGGGAGGCAGGCTTCTGTCCATTAGCGTTGGGACAGCCAGGTGTGGCTTTCAGATCCCGGATATCCTACTCTGGGGTTGAGCGATGTCTAAGGGCAGGCACCACAGTTCTTTTTTTTTTTTTTTAAGTATGTATGAATGTATTTGCCACATTTCTTTTTTTTTTAAGATTTTATTTATTTGAGAGAGAGAGAGAATGAGAGAGAGAGAGAGAGCATGAGAGGGGAGAGTTCAGAGAGAGAAGCAGACTCCCTGCCAAGCAGGGAGCCCGATGCAGGACTCGATCCCAGGACTCTAGGATCATGACCCGAGCCCAAGGCAGTTGCTTAACCAACTGAGCCACCCAGGTGCCCTGTTGCCACATTTCACTTCAGAAACTTCTTTTACATAAAGGTTACAGAGATGTGACTACTGTCATGGAATACAAGTAGATTACTAAATCCAGAATAAGGAAAAGTTTTAGGTCAAAATATTAAAATCCAAGACCATGTTAAAGGAGCCACAAGTTTGGCTATGAGATTCCGAGTAAACAAAGGAAAGAAGGAAAGTGAACACAGTATCCATAACACTGAAAGAAAATCTACGTGGTTAGGGGCGCCTGGGTGGCTCAGTTGGTTAAGCGACTGCCTTTGGCTCAGGTCATGATCCTGGAGTCCCGGGATCGAGTCCCACATCGGGCTCCCTGCTCAGCGGGGGGTCTGCTTCCCCCTCTGCGCTCTTCCTTCTCATGCTCTCTGTCTCTCATTCTCTCTCTCTCAAATAAATAAATAATAAAATCTTAAAAAAAAAATCTACATGGTTAGGAGACAGTTTTGCGGCATGCGTGACTTCTGGCTCCCACTGCTTTGCCCATCAGGTGCAGAATTCCCCAAGGATATGATCTGCCAACAGCATGCTGCTGTCCATGGACAAGAAACCTGTGGTGTGGTTGAATGTGTTCTTTTTTCAGATGATTGAGGATAGAAGTAGGCATCCCAAAGCCAGGGAGTGGAGAGCGAGTGGTGGTGATGAGCAGAAAACCCTGGATGAGGGCTTCTGATGGACTCTGCTCCAGGCAGCAGCCCTGCATCTCTGTCGTCGATTCTTCTATCAGTTTGTTTTAATGAATGCTTTTAGTGCAGCCCAAGCTAGCTGCCAAGTGACTGCTTTAATAATGTGTGCATTTAGAGCTTCATCATTTTGATATACTTGATAAAAAAAAGAAAAGTTTTGAACAGAGTCTAAAACCTTTTGCATCATCACAACAAAATGACATTACATTTTTTTAATGAAAGAAAATGAGCTGCTTGGTTATTTCAATGTACTGTCAACTGTTGTCATCTTTGAATGGTGGAAAGTGTTTTAATTTTCCTACCACTTAGTTATGCAAACAAGTTTTCTCTTCCATGTAAACTCAAGAATTGAAGGAGATTATCAATAGAAAATCTTGATAAAGGATTGCATATTAGTCATTTTTTATCATAAGATTTGATGTGAAAAATTATGTTCATACACACTGTTGTGGGTTGAATTGTGTCCCCTAAAAACATATGTTGAAGAGTGGGACCCAAGGAAATGAGGCATTCACACTGGCCACCAACTGTAGCCACCAGCTCAAAGGACTGTCCTTACCCTCACAGAGTGAGCCACTGATCTCAGAATGCTACCTGGGTGCATCTCCAGCCTAAGAACACTTATTGAGTCATCCTAGTATCAGTCCTTGTCATGATTAAAATGTGAGCAAACATAAGGTTTAGCTCTTGATTCCAAGGATCTTTTGAGAATTGACAAATACTCATTTGTCTAGTCTTCGGTCAATCATAATAAATGTTCACCTAAAAATCCCCCTGGGAAAAACAGCCACATATTGAGCATTGAGTCTATACAATGGGGGAAGCAGTTCAACATAGGGAAAGAACTCGCTTTCTTAGCCTGCTTTTGATTTAACATGTTGAGTAAATGGTCAGCGTAGTGGGAACCAGAGTTAGGTGGGGGAATTCTTTTTACTTTGTCCCTTCATTTTCCCTTCAGCTATAAAATTCAAAGGCTTATTCACTCATTTGTTGAGCAATTAAGTTATTTTATGTTATCATCTTCTTCCAGGGTTTTCTTCTACCTCCTGATCTCAAAGGTGAGTCTTCTTTTCAGCTACTTAGACTTCCAGATCATGGCTAACCTCCATCAGATTTTCTTGTCCCTGTGCCCAACCCACACAAGGGTCATGGAACAAACTCAAATAGCAGCTACTCGCAATTCCATTATTGAGCAGACAGGTCCTATTGCATAATGATATCATCCAAATGGCCTTGGCTGCTGCTCTGCAGCCTCTTTGCATCCCACTCTCTTATTGGGTCCCTCCCACCAAAGCTGCTCTGGACTGTCCTGATGCCCAAGGCCAACTAGATTCTCTTTCTTCAGTCTTTAAATATTAGGTGGATGTTCTAATAGAAGGCTTTTAATGTTATGTTTGAGATTCCGAGTTTGTGAGAATACTTAGGGTTAGTGACCCTATTTCACATAGAAGACAAAAAACAGCCAGCATAATTTGCTCCATCTTTCCTTTTAATTACCCCATCCTAGATTGAACTATCTCTGCATTTCTCCTCTGAGCCCACCCAGATGCTGGGAAGAGGAAACTTAGCTCTTTCACTTTTGTAAAGTTAATTCCTCTGGTGATCTGAATTGTGCCCTGTCTCACCTTCTCAAGGATCAGGCTTTGACTCAACCCATTCTTCTCCAGCACCTTCTCTCTGTGTGGTCCCTGCCCATTTGCCTTCGACTATCTCCAGTTCTCCCCTACATAAGAAACACACACATTCCTTGTCTTGGAATGCAAATTCTGAACATATAAACACTGTTTGCTTGTTGCTTTCCTGCCTGACTCACCTACCCATTGCCACCACTGCAGAAACAACTCACTAGAAGGACACCAGGATCACCTTCTATTCAAATCCAATAATTTTGGTTGTTTCTTCTTATTCCTCATTTTCCATGATCTATTTGACAGGCTTTTGTTGATATCATCGTAGGTAATGCAGATGTAACAGTTGTTGGATAATTTGAACAGAAAAAAACGATAAAACATGAGAAGTAGCCTTCCATGGAGTTTAGTGGGTTTGTTAACCACCCTGACTGCTCCTGGCATTCACGAAAGGCCAGGTAGGCAACCAAAGTTCTACTTTTTGCCATGATGTGGACTCATACTTTTGTTTTTGGAGTAGGGAGTTAAGATTTGTTTTGTTGTATCAAATTGGGTGCCCTACCACCACACCCTAATACCATGACAGGGTGACCTCAACATTATTCATCTCCTTTCTACAACCTCTACTCCTTAGATACTGAGACTCTAAGTCTCCAGCTCCCTCTCTGGCAGTTTCTCTTGTGTGTTTCGTGTTCCTGACCCTGCTTTTAGTTTGCTCCTGAGTTTGGCTTCATGCTTGAAGGCCCTCCAGTTCTCATGTGCAGGAAGAATTGACCTGCAGACTGGGTCACCAAGAAAATAAATCTTTGGCACTGGGAATGTCCAAGGAAAGGACACTGCCATTACGTGCTCTTCAGCTGGATCCCTGCAGCAACTAACTGCAGGCCCACCCTGGGGTTGCCATCAAACCAAGAACTGGAAAACATGAAGAAGCTTATAGAGCAAAATGACAAAATACATGTCTTCTATCACTCATCCTCCCCAAACTCTTACTGAAATAATAAAAGAGATATAAAAGATTCGTCATTAGTAGCACTAAAAAATAAGAAAGAAACTATCAACAAATCAGAACCCTCAGAGTATTTTTACTTTAGCTCAAAGCCATAAATACAGATTCTCTGTGTGAAAGGGAAGATCTAGCTTTGGAGAGAGTCAGGGACAGTTGGGGGTCCAGAAGGCAGAGCTTTGCCTGCAGATAATTTCTAGCATTATGACAAAATAGAACCTTCCCACCCTGAAGGAAGACCAGCTTCTTTTCACTTTCTCCACTGCTACCGCTTGTCCAGGTCACCTTCCTCCTTGTTCTGAGTTTGCAAACACCTCCTAACCAGTGTCCCCTCTTCAATTTGTGTTGTGCTAAATTCTGTTCTCCACAGAGTAGACAGCGATTCTATTTAACCATGAATAAAGTCACATCACTCATTTGCTCAAAATCTCATACAGAGTAAATTCCAAAGTTGTCATAGTGACCCCCAAGGCCGTGTGCAATCTCATGCAGAACAAGCTAATGGACTGCAATTTTTCACTCTATCAGAACTTGCTTTAGACAATGAGAAGGAAAATAGCTATGCCCACTGAGGGTTGGTAGATAGGAAGAAGAGGAGATTGGGGAACTGACAAGAGCAGGATTAAAATAATCAAGTCTAGACTCTAAATTGGATTGGGAGAAAGCACGGCGGTAGTGGACTGAAGGGACATGGAGTTGCCAGAAATGATGACATGCATTGGGGTGAAGCCCTGCAGCCCTGATAGGGTGGGGAGTGGCTGGAAAGGGCAGCTCTGAGCAGCAGCAGCTGGAGTCATGGCAGGAAGAAACTGGAGGGGAAGGGGCTCAAGCTTGTCCAAGGGCATGGACTAGTAAGGGTCTGGAAGCATCACTGTGGAAGAGGAGGGGAGCAGCCCTGAATCCATGACTGACACATGAATTTGGAGAAGGGATTCCAGGAAGAAGGATGAAAAGGAAACCGCATCCTCAGGGATTACCCTGACTTCCTTGAAAGTAAGGCATTGGAGGGGCTTTTGGGGAAGGGATTGAAGAAACAGAGGACGTTCTCGTGGAGCATTAACTATAGCAAATGAGATAGACGGATTCTGGAGAGACAGAAGAGATGTATCAAGTGAAAAAGCAAGTGTAGAAAACAACACTATTTTATGTAAGTATAAATAGATGTCAAACCCCATATCAAAATGTGGAAAGATGCAAACGCCAAAGCCTTACAACAGATTTCACTGTCAACAGTATGTATTTCTGGATTGATTTTACTTTTACCGGCTATCGTGTATTATCTTTGTGATCAGAGTAAACAGGACAGAACAAGAACCCCAACAACAAAACTTGCCTGAGGAATTCAGTGTAAATATGATTGTGCCTCTAACAAGGGCAGGGAATGTCATGGAGTTATCACAGCATTTTAAGGAGCAGGTGCCAAGAGAGTTATATTCCTAGGGGCATGCTTGTCTTTTGACTTCAAGGTTTGTGAGTAAAGTTATTCTGGGAGGGAGGTTAGAGCTTAGAGTAATGATCTTTTAAATAAATTATATTTTCCTTTTAAGAAGGTGATGACATTACTCAGCTTTCTGGAATGTCGATTTATCAGTTAAAATGTAGTGTTTTTTTTTTTTTAAAGATTTTATTTATTTATTTGAGAGAGAGAATGAGAGGGGGGAGGGTCAGAGAGAGAGGCAGACTCCCTGCTGAGCAGGGAGCCCGACGTGGGACTCGATCCCGGGACTCCAGGATCATGACCTGAGCCAAAGGCAGTCGCTTAACCAACTGAGCCACCCAGGCGCCCAAAATGTAGTTTTTTGTAATTAGAGAGTTCTGGACTCAAATCTTGACTCCATCCCTTACTAGCTTTGTGATTGCGGGGAAGTCACTTAACTTTTCTGAACCAGTTTCTTCATCTGTAAGATGGACTAAATAACACACATTTATAGGTTTATCTTAAGAATTAAATAAAGGTATAAGGTTCCCAGTACAATGCCTGGCCTGGAGCTAGTCCTCAATAAATTGAGCCTGTTATTAGCTATTCCTACATGAATTAACCCTGAAAATATCTTCAGTATGTCAATTCTTTGTAAATTGTATTACATTTGCAAAAATTTGACAAAAATAGGAGCATAAAGCTATCATATGCAAAAAAAAAAAAAAAAGCCATGCAGTTTGTCAAGAAAACCACTGGTCCATCTCGTTGACCATTATTACTTGAAATTAAAGAGATCTGAACCTTACCAAAACATTGTAAAATTTGGCAAATGTTATTGCAAATATTCATGTTGGTATTTACTAAATTAAACTTTACCTCTTTATAACTTTTCCTGAACACGTACTAGGTGTCATAGGATTTCTTTCTAAAGAATTTCAAAGTGAAACAAGAAATATTTTCAAAAGTCTCATTTCTACTCAGATTTTTCTCAAAACTAGAAGCCATAGGGGCATCTAGGTGGCTCAGTCAGTTAAGCATCCTACTCTTGATTTCAGTTCAGGTCATGACCTTAGGGTTCTGAGATGGAGCCCCATATCGGGCTCTGTGCTCAGCAGGGAGTTCGCTAGAGACTCTCTTTATCCCTCTCCCTCTGCCCCTCCCCCCACTCGTGCTCTCTCTCTCTCTCTCTCTCTCTCTCTCTAATAAATAAATAAAATCTTAAAAAGAACCTAGAAGCCATAATTCATTGAGAAATTATGAATATTTCAAAACTTCCAGGGATAAAAGAATAAAATTATGCCCCAAACCTTCAAATATTTCAAAGGCCAAAAGTTGCTGTTCAGATGAGGAAACAAATTCTGAAGAAAATATATCATGGCAATTTAGGCAGTCCATTCTTTCTTTTCTTTTTTTTTTTAAGATTTTATTTATTTATTTGACAGAGAGAGACACAGAGAGAGAGGGAACACAAGAAGGGGGAGTGGGAAAGGGAGGCTTCCCGCTGAACAGGGAGCTTGACGTGGGGCTTGATCCCAGGACCCTGGGATCATGACCTGAGCCGAAGGCAGACGCTTAATGACTGAGCCACCTAGGCGCCCCTGTAGTCCATTTTTTCTACCTCACCATAAGAATAGGACAAAATTATTTATTACTGAGCATTAGATACTATATCACTACATTTAAATTTATGCTTTCAGAAGAATGTCCATAGCAAAATTAAATAAACTTTGAATTACTGCTGCAATGGAAGAAGCTATTACACAAAGGAAATATTTTACAGAAAACACAAATATAAACCCCAAACTGCAATTTTACCTGGATGACATAAAACTCAATTGTTGTGTGTGTGATCATCCCTAGTATTTACTGATTCTTAGTCAATATGACTTTGGGGGAGAAAAATAAACAACAACTTATATCTGTCTCTTGGTATTGCTTTGACTTGGCCAATCACTACATCAAGCATAAAATGTTAATTTCTTAGTATATACTGCTTAATTATTTCTTACACAATGCTGTAGGGAAGGGCAGACATAGATTTTATACTCTTACCTATCGAACAGAAATTGACCAAAAATATTTATGGAAATTAAACATGTTGTCATATTAAGTAAAAACATAAAGGGGGAGATAAATATGAGACAAGAACAAGATAAACATTAATGGTCTATTATAGAAGTTACCTGGATTCTAGGGTTATCTTACATAGCAAAAAGGTTTTCTCTTAATTTTCAATTAAAATGAGTTGATATTGCCTGAATGGCTCAGCAAGAGAAAGTCCAATGATTAATTAGTAATATCTGTCATGGATACAGATGACAAAGTGGAAACACATGTGCGGAGACAGATTCGCCCAGAGATTCTCAAAGTGTGGTCTCTGGAGAAGCAACAGCACCTGGGGACTTGCTAGAACTACAAATGAAAGTCCTACCCAGGCATACTGAAGCAGCAACTGTAGGGGTGGGGCCCAGCAATCTCCTTATAAACCCTCCAGGGGATCTCACTTTATAATCTAAAGTTGAAAACCCCTGTGTTGGAATCAGGCCAATCATCAAACTACCTAAATTTATAGAACCATCCCAAACAGCGATCTCTTGTATTCCTTAGCAGCAATGTTTGCCATTTTCAAAATTTCATTTTATTGCTTTTCTGTTTTCCCCTGCCCTGTCTTAATCCTTAAATTC